>NW_007253016.1:0-45898 GCF_000164805.1 Carlito syrichta | reverse complement strand
AGGACACACCTCATCAACAAGGGTACCAGCATAATGAACACTTGTATACCTAACTGAATTGTACTCCACATCTTTAAAATAAATAAATAAATAAATAAACAAACAAACATACACAGAAACACACACACACACACACACACACGTTATATAGAGTTAACATATGACCCAGCAATTCCACTACCAGGTATATACCCAAGAGAATTAAAAACATACGCTCCCACAAACATTGGTACACAATGTTCACCAACTGATGAATGAACCAGCAAAATCTGCTATATATTCATAGAATGGCAGATTATTTGTCCATAAAAAGAAATGAAGATGAATGAACTTTGAAAACCTACTAGGTGAAAGAGACCCATCTCAAGCGACCACACATTATGATTCCATGGAAATAAAATGTCCAGACACAGAACAAATCTAGAAAGACAAAACGTAGATTAGTGGTTACCTAGGCACCAGAGATAAAACAAAGACCGGACAGAAAAGATTCCCTGTATATAAGTGTACCTCTAGTGGTGGGAGTGGTGAGGCATAGGAGAAAGTAGACAATATTAGTGAGGAAAACACTAACGTGTGTAGGAGGTGATAAACCCTTTAGGAAAACGATGAGCAAGGAAATTCAGGAAAGTTAGGGAAGCTGCAACTTTAAGCAGCAGGTTTTACTGTGAAGGCGACATTTAAAAGAACTCCCAAGGGAGGTTGAGGCATGTGGATCTGAGAACAGGCAGTGAGAATCAAAGGCCCTGCGTGGGAACATGCCTGGCATGTTCAAAGACAGAACGAGCAGAGAAAGACAAGTAAGACAAGTCACGGGAAGCTGGAGCCTCAGGGTCTTGGAGGTAAGGACATTTGAGAGTGAGAGGGGACTTTCACTTTAATGAGATCACATTGACTGTTGGAGTGACAACAGATGGAAGCAGAAAAAGGGCAGAAACAAAGGTAAGAAATGTATTGTCCTAACTGAGGTAAAAGTTGGTAATGATTTGAACTAAAGTAATAATTGTGGAGCTGTTAAGAGGTCAAAGTCTGATACATGTACATTTATGTTCCAAAAGGTAGCAGGTGAACATGAAGTTTGTGATAGAGAAGGGTCAAAGATACGCTAAAGCTTCTGGACCAAGCAACATAAAAGATGAACTTATTACATGTAAAGTGCCTAGATTATAATAATAAATACTGACAAAGCACTCAATTATCCTGCTGGACCCACTTTAACATGGTCTATAATACCAGAAAATCAGTGATATTCGAAGTACAGGACAATACTGATTTAACACATTTTTAACTAAAAGCCTCTGTGTAGGTTGTTTTTGGGGGGTCATTTTAATCAGACAATACATACAAAAGACTATTATAACATACAGAAAGTACTGCACATATGATGCACTTAATTTGGGTGCTCTCCACCAGAGACTGACAGCAGTAGTAAGCAGAATGCACTAAGAGGTTTTTTGCTGGAACAAACTGGCATTCTCTCTCTTTCTTGTATAGCTTCAAAAAGAGCACCTGCAGTGTTGAATCTAACCCAAATCTAACTCTTGTAGAATCCAACCCAAAGGGTTAGATTATTAATCATACTCCCTATAAAAAGAACTTCTGTCCTTCCTCATCTGCCTTCCTTAATCCGTGAAGGCTTCCTGGAGGAGGTAGGCCTCAGATGGGGCTTTGAAGGCAGGAAAATGTAATTCTGAAGAAAATACAGTGATGAAGGCAAGCCAATAATCAACAACAGAATGGAAAATGTCAGGGTTTTTTTTTTAATGACACAAACATCAGATTTTCTAAGATAGCTACAAAATTAGTTATGTACTAACAGCCACAACTGATACACACAGGCTCTTTTTAAAAAAAATTAAGTATAATTTTAAAGTTTTCTAATACATAATAATTACAAAGGTCTTAGAACTTTATAACTGTTCATGAAATATTTACACATGAAACCTTATAACTCATACATAATACCCTGAAAATATGATAAACATTTTAACAAATCAATAAAAAACCATCAGCACATTTGCTACTATCTTATAAATATTTCTTATTGACAGTTTTCATTGGCTATTTCTGAGATTACAGAATTGTGAAATACATTTATTTAGATTTCCTCCTAATTAACACTCTGTTTTGTGTTCTAGTCTAAATTGGAAAAAAAGACTCTTATTCATGTTAATACCCATCACTTATAACAACATAAAACCAATTAAATTACCTGCAGGGTATAATTTCTATACAGTTGAAGCCATTTATTTTTTAATTATTTACTTCTAAAGGAAAGCCTAAGTATATTTATTATAACTCAAGCAAGCATACAGTAATATTCCTAATTCACTGTACTATTTACCAAAAATAAGAAAACATAGGAAGAAGCAAGAAAATGTTCACCTATAAATTCTTCTCCTTTACTTGCTCTAAAATTCTTTAAAAAATCAATGTCTCAAAGCCTTTAGGAACATGTAGTCTCGCTTTCTAATTCACAACTTCTCAGTAACCTTGCATTGTGGTTATGTGACCAACTACTTTGTTCAAGTGCTACAGAACATAGAATAAGCCTGGTCTTGCTGCTAAGTTCTCCTGACAATATTACTGTGTGATCTTAGGACTATTCCTTGTTTCTATGCTAGGAATCTGGCATTGATTTGTACCAGCTGCAATTTTGTTATGAGTAATTTACATGTACAATACAACACAATTTATTGTGATTCAGAATCAATGAACATTTACTAAGCACCAGATACTATACTAGGTATTTTACCTCTCCTCTCCTTTTCACATATGCGAGTGGAGGTTAAATCTTATGTTTCTCTTAGAAATGTTACAATGCCATCATCTTTGAAGGCAGAGTCCACAGCAGAAGCTCAGGAAAAAAATTCTCAGATGAAAATAATTTTTTTTTAATGGATGGTATAGACATGGCTTAGCTGCCTAAGCAATAAGCCATGTAGTCAGACAGGCTATAAGCAACATATGGTTATCAAGGTAAAGTCAAACTCTTTCTATACCTAAATTCTTATATATCAAAAAATGAAGAGAAGACATACTAAAAGATAAAACAATTCTTCTGCGACCTACACAGTATCTAGGACACTAACAAACACAGTAGTATTTATCAACAGTGAAGGAATAGCCATCATGTAGCACGAGACAACAAACACATATGTAGTCTCTTTATTCAGCATACTGAAAAAATGAAACACACAGAAAACACTAAAACCATTAAAGTTCACTACAGGTTGTTTATATGCTAGCTTAGAATAAACTCTACCCCTTAAACTGAATTGCCTCTTTTGGTTAACAGCATCTTAACAGATTGTTTTAAACTCTTTTTGTTTGCAAAATGGCTAACACTTTATTCATCAGCATCTTTGTTTTACAAACTGACACCGAACTACAAATATTTTTCTACACACTATATTATATACACAAATATTACACACATTCATTCTTTGTAAATAAGGGCATATCTAAACATATAAATGTAAAGTAAAACTTCATTAGTAAAATTATACTAAGATTAGTTTAATAGTATCAAAGTTTTAAAACATTTGCTAGATACAAAAACAAAAATTTGCAACACAGTATAAAAATTACAATTAGAAACCTATGTGTAGTCTACTGGATACAAAACAGATTCTATAAAATTGCTGTACAGTTAAGACAGCAAACAATCTAAGGAATCCAAACTCTATTTTCAAAGTCAAAAGCATTCCATGCAGAAAACAAAACAAAACAAAAACTAGTTACAGAAATTTGGACTCTATTAGAAAATAATTATCTGTTCAGCCCTATGTTTCATTTACAAATTGATGTACTCTGATGTATGAAGAAAGAAATGGAAACTATTTGCAAAAAATATGGTCAAAGAATGTAGTAATCAAAAAAATTGAATAGTATTGGTGTTAATTCTAAAAATAATCCATCATATAGTCAAATAGCACAATAACCCTGTCAAATGAGAATATTTTCCAGGCTCAGCTGTTCACAAGTCTTAAGCCCATTGTCACCAGACTCTAAGGGGTGGCAGACAATGAATGAACAAATGTCTATGAGTTCTAATTAGGAAATACATTAATATCTACATTGGATCATTTTATTTCACATGAAACTTTAAACTATTTACTATCTTTCCCCACAAAAATAAAGGCATGTTTTAGACTGACCACTACAAAATTCTGGCTTGGCAAAATCTAAATTAATTAGTAATATTTAACATTACCTTTCAAGTGATGATTTCATGTGTTCCCCAAAAAGAATACCAAGATTACCACTTTCCAATCAATTGTGCACATACAGGCACACGCACACAAACCCATGCAACAATTAGGGTGCCTGTGAAAAAAAGCTGTCTTCAAGGACTTGAGGCTTTCAATGCAAATGCAGGTATGTCTTCTGAGTTCACTGTTCTATAATTAAAACAACTTTAAAAAATAATTGCCCAGAATCATCCTAGAAATGTTGAGTTCTTCCTACAAACTGGCCATTGTTGAACAGAGATTCAAAAACAGGAATTAGATCACTCATCTATAAAATTCATTTCATTTTTTTAAGTCCAATGGTAAATGCTATGTTTGTAAATTTGCTTTTTAGAATGAAATATCAGTAGCATTTACTATCATACTAGATTAAAAGATCAGAGTTGTCAAGCATGGACCTCTAAATGGCTGGTTGTGCCTCTTTGAGTAAGACCACAGTAACTCAGGAGTTTCTCTCTATAGAACGTCTCAACAGTGTTTGTTAATATGAATGTCCAAAATAACACCAAGGTCCACACACATCTTCAAATTTTCAGAAAGTCCACTTGGAATTTGAAGGGATTATATCAACTTGGAGCAGAAATACCAGTCCTTTCATAACTGTTGGAAGTCTTGATTCATATTTCTACGCATCTGTGTTTGCTGCCTAGTGGGGAAATGGGAACTTTTCCTTTCATGGTAGATACAATCTTTTGAAAATGAGGTATACAGGTAAAAGTGAATAATTTTTTTAAAAAGGTTGAAACTACTACTCAAAGATCATTAAAAACAGTAGAGAGGAAAAAAACCCTAAAGTTCTATAAAAAGTTTAATGAAAACTAAAAACAAAAGTAGAAGAGGATCCAGGAACAGTGTCCTAAATAACAACCTGAGCATTAAGAGAGGTTCAGAGTTCCAGCCAAGGGAGCTTCCTTGTGTCTAAAGCCTCTTACTATGACTTAAACTCCAGCAGGATGAAGCCTAACTCTGCAAGATGTTTCCTTGTAGAAGATATGTCTGATTCCAAAGTCTATAAACAAGCATAATTCTAGCTACATTTATAAGGAGACCTCTTAATGCAATCATCTCTGATCTGGCTCTTCTAACTGGCATCCCTACATTTACTCTTCCTTTTCTACAACTCACTCTTCACACAGTAGGGAAGACGATAAAAACAAACAAAAATTTAAATCCAGTCATACCACTACTCTGCTCTAATAGCTTCTATGCACTCTTAGAAAAAAGCTTCAACCCTTACATTTTCTATAAGGTTCTGAATAATGAGACCATTTCAAACCCCACCTCCCTACCTGCCACCCTCTCCACTCCAGCTATGCTAGCTTTTCTTCCCCTCAGATCCTTTCAAAGCTCCTTCTTACCATAAGGCCTTTGCACCTGCTTTTGTCTTCCCTAGAATGTTCTTCCTTCCTTGTCTGTCTGAAACCTCCCATTAGTCCTTCACTTCTCTGCTTCAAAGCTACTTCCTCAGAAAAGACCTGTTCTTTATTAGTCTATACTCCAACACTCCCCTGGATCCTATCATTTGCATGATTCTTTCATCACACTTACATCACATTGCAATTAGGTAACCATTTGTTAATGTCTTTTTCCAATCTTATATTCCAAGGGAATACAATTTTGCAATGGGCTCTCTCTTGCACAAGTTAATGAAAATTAGCCTATCTCATGGAAAATCATAACTCTACCAACAACATATGCATAATATTAACAAGTCTTCCTGAGAGTATAACAAATGAAGTAGCCACTGAAGGAAGATTTTTCACAATTTTTTCATTCCCCAATACTCTAACTCTTCAACTAAGCTTCTAAGCTGGCGGCATGTTAGGTTCCTTGAAAATAATCACAGAATTCATTGTGGCAGTTAAGTATCCTGGATGGAAACACATTGAGGATCCCAACCAAAGCCAACTAGTCTTCAAATGAGTGAATGAATCATTACAAGAAATTGTGACTGAAAGGCCACCCAAGGAGTAATAAGAAATTCAACCAGTCTTCTCTTGGATATAGTTTAGCCAATTCACTCTAGTTCAGATAAAACAAATGTTTGATGGATGTGATGAAGACATAAACAAACAAACAAAATACAACAACAAGACATCAGGAGACAGCTGTAAAATGAGGATTTCCCAAAATGATATGCCTTTGGAAAGTGTCACTATCAAGAAGTTGCTTGGCTGGGTGTGGTGGCTCATGTCTGTATTCTCAGCCACTTTGGGAGACTAAGGCAGATAAAATACTTGAGCCCAGGAAGTAGAGACCAGATTGGGAAACATAGTGAGACCTTGTCTCTACAAAAAACAAAAAGAAAACAAAAGAAAAAATTAGCTGGGCAGGGTAGCATGTAGCAGTAGTCCCCAGAGGGATCGCCTGAGTCTAGGATGTTGAGGCTGCAGTGAGTTGTGATTTGCCACTGTCTGCCAACCTGGGCAACAGGAATCTGACTAAACAAACAAACAAACGAGTTCCTGATTAAGATGATTATTTCAAAAACCTCTAGAAGCTAAGTTTTATCTGAAGTAGTGATGCAGGCATTTTAAATTTGGCACAGAGATTTGTAAGTCTACAGTACACTCATTCTTTTATCTGAGGTCACTCTTCAATCTTTTGTAACTTTAATCAAGACATTCAGGTTTCTGTAGGTCAAAAGCCTCATAATTCAAGAATCTAATGCAAAAAACTTTTTTAAAAAAGAGAGTATATTCATTTTTCAGAAACTTGCAACTCACTAACAAAGTCAGAAAACGGAAGATATAAATCAAAATAAATAATTTAACCTGATATTATGACCGAGAAACTTAAGGAGAATGAGAAACAAGTTGCTTATTTTTCTATTCTCTCAGCTATCAACAACCCAAGACTTTCAAGAAATAAAACTGAGAATAGTAATGCATTATCATCTTACCTGTGTTACCCTTTTGGGGGTAAGGGTAAGGAAAAATGTGTAACATGGTAGGAGCAGGAAAATAACATTGGCAGTCCTGCGACAAGTATGCTACAGATTCTACACATTTCATTAGATCCAGTCCCATCACTAACCCATTCAGAAACATGCCTGAGAGAGGTGAAGTGGCCGGCCAGTGGTTACCCAGCTAGCCTGTGGCAGGGTAGGCTTTGATTCTAGGGCTACCTGGTGTCCTTGCCACAGCGTAACACTGCCTGAGTTTTCCCGGCTCTGTGAACACATTCATTGTTCACTTGGCATAAGGTTTCCAGTTCCTTTCTTTCCACTATTCCATCCAAATGAGTTTTCTTTCTCATTCTGAGGGCTTCTGTGAGCATTCACACCCTGTTCTGTAGCTAAGGAAAACGAAGGGAAACCAGATTCCTCTTCACACACAACAGCTCTCTCCTTTATCACATTCTAAGTGAAAGCTTTAATAAGAGACATAGTGTTTCTCTCAAACCCATTGTAGTTGAGGAGAAGCAGCCTGCTTTGCTACGTTGTTCCCAGTGGCCAACATGTTCACACCCAGGAGGTTTGTGATAATTTTCCCATTACACAATGTGAAGTAAAAGCTCAGCTTTTGTTATCAACGGTCAACTTAGTTAATTCATTGTTGAATATAAAAATAACCAATAATTTCTAATGTAAATGATAACTGTAACATATCTTTGTACTAGCAACACTTCACTCTCTTATCACAGTTTCCCTACACAGCAGGGAAGATGAATACATGTCACAGCAGACAAAATATGCAAGGGACTGCACATAGCTCTTGCATTTTATCTCAGAGTCAGGGAAGTTGTAGATTCTATTCCACTTAAAAGCCTTGCTTTTAATTTTTCCCTCTTCAGATCCTAAATACAGCAATTTAGAAAATACCTCATATTTATTTTGTACTGTCTCAGCACTCCCCAGGCTACTCCTGGTGGTATGAGATCTTTTCTTTGAAAAGAATGATAATATGGTTGTTAACACAGAACTACAAAATGGCAAACTGTGAATAGTAAAGCCACAGATTGATCTGCTACATTTCAATAATTCATAAATTTTTTAAAGAGCTATTAAAATTTGTGTTCTACAGTATTTCCTATACTAAGGAAAGGGAAGTACATGGACTTTATATGAAAGTTAATGCGCTTTTAAATTTTTGAATTCTGAAACTCATTTAATTTTATCAGATTTATGTATGTGTTAAACTGTTCAGTCTTTCTACTCTATTCTAATCAGATAATAGGCACTTAAAGAAACATTTCATTTTTGTTGTCAGAATGCAACTGCAAAATGTGGGAGTCATTGTATAAGGTGAAAATTACCTTGTTTATCTATAACCGAGTATGAGGCCAAAAATCCTCGTCCAGAAACATGGATTCCACTCATGAACAGCACTGTAATTTCATTGCTTTTTGACTCAATTGAATGGTTCATTTGCGACCTCAGACCACAGTATTTGCCTAGGAATGAAAGAAAAGCAGATATTGGTGTGACTATCATTAAGTCAATAATATTTGTAATGTAGGTAACAGAATCAGAATAATATACCAAATGGGCTATTAAATTAGTACAAAATAATGACTAGAGTGTGTAACAACTGAAAAATCACAAATTACTCTGGAGAAAAAAAAAAAAGCCAAGTAATAACTGTTCAAATGATTCAAAAGAAAAAAACAGTACAGGCAACACTGACTTTATGACAATTCATTTCATATGAAACACACATATATGCTTTAAAACAGTAACAAGGAACTAAAAGAATTAACTTGAAACATTTCATGCAGGCAGATGGCTCACAACTGAACTGATAGTCAACCAGTAGGATTCTTAACACAACCCTCAGGCTCCCCTAGATCCCGACCTGAGGACACCCCTCAAGCCTTTTTGGGATCTACTCAATTTTTCTTCTGAGGACTGCTGATTTCTACTCAATCTCTTTGGTGGTCAGGTTCATTCCCATGACTTTAACTATGATCTGACAAGTCACAGATGTAACCATCCATCCACAGCCTTTACCTTGAATCTCAGGGTATATGTCTAACTGCATGCCTAACTTCTATCCTTTAATGTCTATCAGATATGTAATAAAAAATAACATACTCAGTACACTCCTTAGATACTAAGAAAAAAAGAAGAAAAATGAATTAAAACAAGATATCCACTAAATAAATACTAAAAATGGATTATTTTATGTGCTTGGTTACTTGTCCAAATGGCAACATCGCTTGAAAAAGAGTAATGTGGACTTTCAGGAATATCACTACCCTTCATACTTGACTTTGTGAGTAGAAAATTTTCAGGAGTCAATAAAAAAACCCTGTTAGAACTAGTGAAGAAGCTTAGCAAAATCACAGGATCCGTATATAAATATCAACTGTATTTCCATATTTGCTAATGACAATCTGAACTGAATTTTTAAAAACTCAACCCACAACAGCATCAAAAAGAGTAAAATATTTAGGAACACCTTTAAAAAGAATAAGCTCAAAATCAGTACACTGAAAAATACAAAACACTGCTGATAATAAAGAACTAAAGAAATGGGAAGATATACTGATACTAAGTCCATGAACTAGACTACTCAGTACTGTTAATATGTCAGTTCCTCCTAAATTGATATAGTGATTTACTGCAATCCCTCTCAAAATCTTACTGGGCTTTTTTTTTTTTTTTTTTAAGAAAAGCATTAACAATCTGAGTATAAAATTTATATGAAGTACAAAGAACACAGAATAGCCAAAATAATTTTAGTAAAAAAAAGAAAGTACCTGATTTTTAAACTTAGTATAAAACTATAGAAATCAAGACAGTGTGGAATTGCTGTAAGGATAAATATAAATAAAACATACAGTTGTATGTATAAATATAATAATCAAGACAGTGTGAAACTGTTTTAGGGAAAAATATATATATGAAACATACTGTTGTACTTTAGTATCCATGAGGAATCTGTTCCAAAACTTCCCTCTGATACCAAAATCTGCAGATTCTCATGTTCCTGATATAAAATGGTGTAGTATTTGTATATAATCTATGTACATCCTCTCATATACTTTAAATTATCTCTAGATTACTTATATTGTACCTAATATGGTGTAAATGCCATGTAAAAATAGTAGTTATACTGCATTGCTTTGAGAATGACAAGAAGTCTGTACATGTTCAGCACCATTTTTTCCTCCACATAGTTTTGATCCATGGTTGGTTGACTCCGCAGATGCAGAAAATGGAAAACTAATTGTATATTATATATGCAACATTATACATATATATACACACAGTCATGAGTCACTTAATGACAAGAATAGAATCTGAGAAATGTGTCCTTAGGCAATTTCATCATTGTACGAATATCCTAGAGGGTACTTACACAAACCTGACAGTACAGTCCATTACACATCTAGGCTACATGGTATGGCCTATTGCTCCCAGGCTATAAACCTGTACAGCACGTTACTGTACTGAATTCGTATTGGGAATATATAAGAAACCCCTGCAACACCATAATAAGATAAGTAACCCATTTTTTAAGGAGTAAAATATTTGAATAAGACACTTCAACAAAGATGGCATACTATGCCAAGTAAACACATAAAATGTTCAACAGTCTTCATCCTTTGAAAAATAAGTACTAGAACTACAAGGAGATTCAATACACACCCAACAGAATGGCTACAATCACACAAGATAGACAATACACCAAGTATTGGTGAGGATGTGGGCGAAAGAGAATCTTCATACACTAATGGTAGAAATATAAACTGGCACAGCCAGCTACCTTTGAAAAACAGTTTGGCAGTTTCTAAAGAACTTATACATAAACACATAATTATCATACAGCTCAACACCCACTTTTAGTTATTTTCCCAAGAAGAAAAAAAGCATGTCTATAGAAATATTATGCAAATAATCACAGCAGCATTACTCCTATCTGCCTCAAACTGAAACAATTTTTTATCAACTAGTTAGTAGATAAACAAGATGTGGTATATATCCTTACAACGGAATACTACTCAACAATAAAAAAGGAACAAACTACTACTACATACAACAAAATGGATGATCCTCAAAAAACATTATGCTAAGTGGAGAACCTACTCATTTATATTTCTAGAAAGGCAAAAATAATAATAAAATAAAATAAAGGGTGGGGGATGGAAAGCAGATAACAGCTGTCTGGCACTGGGGTGAACGGGAACTACATGCAAGGGAACACAAGGGAAACTTTTGGTGTGACGGAAATTTCTAACCTTAGATTTTAGTGATGGTTACATACCTGTATATTTGCTGAAAAACCAAACTACATTTAACACAAGTGAATTTCATGGCATGTAAATTATACCTTAATAAAGTCTGTAAAAAATGCAAACATTGAAATAATTTTGATTGTGAGAAATCGTCAGGTGTTAAAGATGTCATTGTTTTATGGAAGGAAAAGATAGGTCATGGAATTAGATGCTGTTAGAGCTGAACGAGAAATTTAGAGATCTAATCCAAGTCCCACATTTGACAGTTGAAAAAACTGAAAAACTTATAGATAACTGGATTGCCTAAAGTGACACAACTCGCTAAGACTGAAGTCAGTCCAGAACCTCGGTTCTTGTTATACAAGGTTTGTGTTCCCACATCTCCAAATTCATATACTCAAAACCCTCAACTCTAATATGATATGTAGAGATGGGGGCCTTTGGGAGGTTATTGTCATGAGGGTGCAGCTCTCTTGAATGAGATTAGTGTCCTTATAAGAAGAGAAACTTAGAAAAAGAGCGTTTGCATCTCCCCTGCTCTCCTTTATGTGAAAATACAAGACAATGGCTATCTGTAAACCAGGAAGAATGCCCTCACCAGATACCAGATCTGCCAGCACCTTGATCTCAGGTTTCTAGCCCCCAGAACTATGAGAAATAAATGTTTATTGTTTAAGCCATCCAGTCTATAATATTTTTGTTATAGCCCACAAACTAATGCAGTTTTCTATCTTGTCTTGTGATTTTTCCTTGTGCACACCACTCACCAGTAATGGAGCTAATGATGCTTCCTCCCATGGGGCTGTGATGAGAAACACTTAATATCGGCATGGCTTTCTCTCTCCCTGCACATGACCCACCATAAAACTTGAGGAGTCCCTCAGGGTCCACAGCAGTCCAGCTGCACTCTCCTTTCCATGGCAGCAACAACGCTTTTGCGTTTCCTCTCATTCCACCCACAGTCTCACCCCTTAAAGACATTAGTAAATACTTCAGTTTGTCTTTTGGTCTAAGTCACCCAAGAATCTCATGATGCTATGTTTGCCCTTAACCACAAGATTAGTTTTACCTACGCCACATTCATTTCAAGATGACTATTTGCTGAAACTGACCATATTCTTTTTTTTTTTTCAATTCTTTTTAACTTTATTTTTTTTTTTTTCATTAATCAGTATTTTTTATTATGGTTTTGTGGGGTACAGTTAAGGGTTAGGTGTACAATGACGTTTCATTCAGGCACCCTGTAAATAAAAAGTGTTTTCCCATCCCCCGACAGATATTTGCTACTGTTAATCCCATCCCCCTCCCCCCCCATAGTTTCCCAATACCATCCATCATTTTCTCATAGTATTGCATTGGATGTTCAAGGTCCATTATATGAGTGAGAACATGTGATATTCGGATTTTTGTTTTTGTGAGAGGTCACTCAGTATTATAGACTCTAGTTCCATCCAGGTTGCAGTGAAATTCATGATTTTGTTCTTTTTTATGGCTGCGTAGTATTCCATCGTGTATATGTACCACATTTTTTTAATCCAGTCCTCTTTTGATGGGCAGCATGGTTATTTCCAGGTTCTTGCTATTGTGAACAATGCTGCGATAAACATACGTGTGCAGGTATCTTTTTTATAGAGTGATTTGTGTTCTTCAGGGTATATTCCCAGTAGGGGGATTGCAGGGTCATATGGAAGGTCAATTTTTAGAGCTTTTAGGAATCGCCACACTGCTTTCCACAGAGGTTGCACTAGTTTACACTCCCACCAACAGTGTAGAAGTGTTCCCTTTTCACCACACCCTCTCCAGCAGCTGTTATTTTTTGAGTTGTTGATAATTGGATTCTGACTGGAGTTAGGTGGTATCTCAGTGTGGTTTTGATTTGCATCTCCCTGATGATTAGTGAGGTTGAGCATTTCTTCATGTGTTTGTTGGCTGCTCGAATATCTTCTTTTGTGAAGTGTCTGTTCATGTCTTTTGCCCATTTTATAATGGGGTTGTTTGTTTTCTTCTTTTCAGTACGCTTCAGTTCCTTGTAGATCCAGGATGTTAAGCCTTTGTCGGACCTAGAGTTGGCAAATACTTTTTCCCAGTCTGTAGGCTGTCTCCCTGCTCTCTTGATGGTTTCTTTGGCTTTGCAGAAGCTTGTCAGTTTAATAAGGTCCCATTTGTCTATCTTCTCTCTTAAGTCCTGTGGGTTTCGGGTTTTGTACAGGAATTGGATGCCAGTTCCGATTTCCATCAGAGTATTTCCTTCCTTTTCTAAGGTTCTTATGGTTTGAGGTTTTACATTTAGGTCTCTGATCCATTTGGAGTTAACCTTTGTGCATGGGGATAGATAGGGGTCCTGTTTCAATCTTCTGCATGTGGTCAGCCAATTTTCCCAGCACCATTTACTGAATAGGTTCTCCTCTCCCCATTGGTAGGTGGTGGGGGCTTTGTCGAAGATGAGTTGGTTGAGAAATTGAGGTTTTGCTTCTGGAATCTCAATTCTGTTCCATTGATCTATATGCCTGTTCCTGTACCAATACCAAGCTGTTTTGATGATTGTAGCTTTATAGTAAAGTTTGAAATCTGGTATTGTGATACCACCTGCTTTATTTTTTTTGCTGAGGATTGTTCTGGCTATTCTTGGATGTTTGTGTTTCCATATGAATTTCTGTGTTGTTTTTTCTAGGTCTGAGAAGAATGTTGTTGGTAATTTAATGGGTATTGCATTGAATTTGTAGATTGCCTTTTCAATCTACCCTAAAGTCATTTTTAATTGTGCTAACATTTCCAAAAGATTACACACAAGTAGAATTGTGGAATTTAGCCACAATTTTTAAAGTGTGTTATCCCCTTAAGCTAGGGGGCTTTCTCCTACCCATTGAAAAAATACTATATTTTAAATAAATTTATATTTAATATAAATATAATCTAGAGCCAGCCAATTTCTCTTTTCTTTCAAAAAATGAGAATAATTTAACTCTAAACTCAAAGTGGCAGCTGTCAGTTAAAGCAAAGCACAAACCAAAACCAAAAAACCTCTAATTCTGCTTCAACACTGTCCATAAAATTTCATACATAAAGCTTTTTTTTTCAAGATTTAATTCTCCAAAGCATTCCAATTTCTCAATTATTAAGTAATTAACCTTATGCATACATGACAATTTCATCAGAAATTTTAGGATGAGCAGAGAAACCATTGTTATATAATGGTTTGAGGGAGATTGCTCTGAGGATAATTCCAGGCCTGCATATCAATGGAATAACAAAGATAAAAATATTGTATTTATATATCATAGTGTTTTAGATATTTTTTCTTAGTTTGATAAATTATACTAAGTTCAATTTTTCTGTCTTGCATTTAGGCTGACCTAACTTACAAAAGCCACCCCCCCCCCCGAGTAAATTTTCTCTTCTTATAGACACAGAAACATGCTGCATGTCTGGTGGGTCATTAGTGTAGAGATCTGGATGCTGAATGGGTTTGGCTGCAGAGGAAACCTGAATAGCAAGAAGTTGTGAAGCCTCAGAAGAAAAAGTGGCGAAGGACTCCATGAAAGTACAAAAGAAGATGGAGTACAGGTTCTCAGGAAATTAGGGCAGGGGCTAGAACAACTCATCTCTTAAAATAAATCCATCCAAGTGGATAACCCATGGTTTATGCCATTATTTCCTTTACCGTGGACATTTAAGTTTCCAATTTTCCCATATTTTAGACAATGATGTATTAGATATGTTCATATGTATGTTTTTTTCCATATTTAAAATGATTACTGAGGCCAGATTCTCTGAAATCAAGTTACAGAGTCATATTGCTTTCCGAAAGACTTATATTAATTTATACTACTCCCATCAACACAGAGTGTGTCTTTATTTCAGGGCAGACTTATCACCATTTTTTTCTCTGTTTATAAATGCCTTAAAATATACAAACTTTATAAAACTTTAGAAGAATATAAAGAGAAAAATGTAATCATCCTTATGTAATCTTATTATGCAAACAAAACAACTAATAACACTCTGGAGGGTACCTCTCTATGCCTCAGCTTTCTCCATCTGATAAAGAAAAATAATAGTAGCATTTATCTCATAGGATCATAGTCATCATTAAATTAATACAAATGTATATGTGTGTGTATACACACAAGCACAGCATTGTTCATGTGTCTGTTCATTCACCCATTCATGCACACTCTCTGACTTTAACATATACCACTAAACTGCTTTACAGAAAGATCTATCAACTTATTCCCCTCCCCAAAAGCAGTACTGGAGATAAAAGAAACTGATAGCTAGCTTGTTATTGTCTTGATTAATTAGTGAAGTTGAACCTTTCCAATGTGTGTTTGTTTACTTGTAAGATTTGTGATCCTTTATTTGTTTATAGTTTGTTTACTATGTGATCCTTTTATGGTTCTAGGGTATTTCTCACCAGGACTCCCTGCCATCTTTTTGTTTGTTTGTTTTTAAATTTTTAACTACTTGTATGTTACGTATATGGTGAAAGGGAGATTTTTCTGGGTAAGTCTGACCTAATCAGGTAGGCCCTTTAAAAGCACACTGTTTTAGCCAGGCTCGGTGGCTCAGCCTGTAATCCCGCGCCTTTGGGAGGGTGAGGTGAGTGGATTGCCTGAGCCCGCGGGTTCGAGACGCGCCTGGGCAGCGAGACCTCATCTCTACAATAAATCAAAAATTCAGCCGGGCGTGGTAGCGCATGCCTGTAATTCCGGCTACTAGGAAGGATCACCGGAGCCCAGCAGGTCGAGGCTGCGGTGGCCGGGAGTGGCCACTGTACTCCAGTCTGGGCGACAGAGTGAGACTCCAACTCAAAAAAAAAGAAAAAAAGCACACTGTTTTCTCAGTTAGTCACAGAACTGGAAATTAGAGAGATATGTACCAGCTGGCCTAGAAGAAAGCAAACATCTATGCTGTGAATGCCTATCAGGATCATTGCAAGTGGCTTCTAGGAACTGAGAGCAGTCCCTGGCCAATAGTTACCAGGGAAATGGAGACCTCGGTTTTATAACTGCCGGAAAATGAATTCTGTCAACAACCAGTGAACTTGGAAGAGAACCCTGAACCCAAGATGAGAACCGTATCCCCTGCTAACACCATAATTTCAGTCTGCTGAGACCCTGGGTAGAGAATTCAGGCATTCCATGCCTTACTGGTTTCAGAGCCATAGAAACTGATTAGAAATTGTGTTGTATTAAGTTGCTAAGTTTGTAGTAATTTGTTATGAAGCAACAGAAGACTAATACAATCAGAAATCTACTTTAGTGTATATTAAGAACACTTTTGGATGATCAAATCTGACAGAAGTACGAAGCAGAAGGTTGAGGCCCCAAATCAGTCCATAGATGTATTTTACTTGGCCTCTTGGCCTGTATAGTTTTGGGCCATATATTCCCTTTCAAAAATGTTTAAATCAAGTGCCAAGATTTTTAAAATCTGGCAACTTCATATGAATTCTAAGTTTCCAGTTCCTCTTGAAAAATCACAAGGGAAAAAAAAAAAGGGAAACCTAGGCTAGTTTTCCAAACATTTGTAACTGTCTCCTTTGAAAGAGAAAGTCACACTCCAGTTTGCTACAGCCTTACTGTTCTACAATGTCCCCAATCCTGAAGCTCAGTTACCATTTATCATCATGGCAATGCTGTTAATTTTCTTATTCCTAGTCCACTTCACTCATTTATTTACCCTTCCAGCCGTGCTGGTAGTGAGCCTGTATCCAGCTGCAGAGTATAAACACCCTAAAGTTATTATGTCCCTTCCAATGTCCACATCAACCACTTATATAATATGATGAACAGCACAAACTAAATCCCATAAGATGCTAAATAGAAACATTATGTATTCAAAAGAGAAGAAAGATAATGCATCTGATTCGATAGACCAGGAGTGGTGTTAATATTATTATAATTATATTATAATAGTACAAGCACATATATAAATTATTATAATTACATATTACTATATTGTATATTATAATTAATACAGTAATATATCTCTTAATATCCATTAATATATATTAGTATATAAATATATTATATAATACAATATATGAGTATAATAGTATTATGATTTATGTTCTCAACTAAATGGAAGCTCATTCAGCCTACTAAGAGGCATGCGATGGAACATGCTCCTCTGAAGGAGCTGCAACTTAGACGAGGTGGAGGGTAGGGAGTTGTTACAGCAAAAGCACATTGACTCTGTTCACCTTCAATGGGGAAAAGGAAGCTTGCTTAAAGGGCATCAGTCTTCATTTACAAACTGACTCACTGAGGAACAGTTTGCTAGCAGCTAGTACAGGAGCACCTCCAGTCTCAAAACTTGGAATTCTCAAATGAACTCATTTATTGAGCCCCTGAATATCTAGACACTAAGCTACATAGGTATTAGGGATTCAATAATGAAATGAGACAAGCACCTTGTTGCTTTCAGAAAGCTTCATGCAATGGGACAGGGAAAATGCACAGTGAAGCCTCTATGGTATTGAAGGAATCATCAGATGCCCAGGCAATTTTTAGAGTCTATACTATGATTAAATAACATTCATCAGTGTCTTTAAAAAGTCAGGTTTCATGGATCACTGCCTTGTGTTTGGTGGGCCACAGTGAGGTGGAGTTGTACAAACTAATCCCCTGACTTGGAGTGATTTTAATTACTTTTTGAATGTCTTCCCATAATGATTTCTCTCATGTTGTGAACAAGTTGTTGTTTTTGGCTGAATTTAGCCTTAGTTTTTGCTGCTCCAGCAAAGACTCATCTATAGAGGATAATGATAGGAAGGTATAGGTCTAATGTCTTTTAAAACAATTAGACCATTTGGCACATATTCAAAATTAGATATAACAGATATTTACTAGGCTTAAAAGGGATTTAGCAGTATCACTAAGAATAGATGTGCCTTTCTTAAAAATAGTGTTGACTACTTTAAAAGTATGCTTTTCTATAACATCATAAAGTCATTGCACATTTTTATTTTAGAGGAGGTGGTTACTTCAGTATTATTTTTCTCAAATAGGTCACAGATCTTGTATTTGCATATTTTAAAATGAAGGACCACATAGAAAAATGGAACCTGACACTTTGACTCCTTCTCATATATCACTGACACAAATCAATTCCAGAAGCATTGAAGATTATGTGTATAGAACACAGTAAGGCTTTGAGAGGAAAGCCTTGAGAACATCTTCATGACCTAAGAATGGGCAAAATCCCTAAACAGAATATAAAAATGTGCTAACCATAAAAGAAAAAATTAATAAAAGTAAACTACATAAAATAAATTAATGCTTATCAAAAGAAACCAATAAGGAAATAAAATGACAGCTCATAGAAAAGGAGAAAATATTTATAACACATGTTATCTAAAAAGATCCTATAACCAGAATATGTACAGAACTACAAATGAATAAGAAAATGATCTCCTGGTCGAAAAACCACCCCAAAACTTTGAACACAGATTCTTTATAAAGGGAGATATTCAACTGGAGAAAACGGAGAATAAACACATGAAAAGAGCACAATATCATCAACCATCAGCAAAATACAAAGCAAATTATGTATCATTTGCCATCAATACACACATACCTGAACAGCTAACATGGAGAAAAGAAGAGAACAGTTCCTAGAACTCCCAGTCACTGGTGGTGGGTATAAAATGGTATCACCACAACATTTAGCAATATCTATAAAGCTGAACATATGCAACCCAATCGCCCAGCAATTCCTCTTTTAGATACAGAAATGTGTGCTTGTGTTTACCAAAAGGCAAGTAATAGAATGTTCACAGTGGACAACTAATGGTAGTCAGAAACTGGTTATATGGTGGATATACCTTAATTACTGAGCCACTTCCTTACCGTGAAAAATTTAGATTGCTTTCAATTTTTCTATATAGTAAACAATGCAGCAATACACATCTTCCTAATACAGTTTCTGTCTTTTGAAGTATTTCCTTAGGAGTGATTCTTAATATATACTTCAAGACTGCTGCCCAAGTAAGCTACACCAATACATCCTCAGTATTTTAAAAGTGTCAGTTTTACCACTACCATATCAACATAACATTAAAATTGTTATACTTTTTTACTAATATGGTATTTTGCATTTCTTTGATTTTAAGCATAGCTACCTCCTTCAAAACCCTCTTTCAGGACTACAACTTGGACTAAAGAGCATACAGGTTTTTATCACTATCCACAGTGGTAATCAAAGGGTATTGTTAGAAAAATTTACAGCATTTAGATAGACCAAGGTATTCACAAAGTAATACCAATCTTCCCTATAATGGGCTTTCTTTCTCTCGTGAAATTTCTACTTTAATTGAGGGCATTAAGAGGTACCTTTTGGAAAATCAGCAAACTTCTAGACAGAAGAGGCCTTCACATTCTGTTTCTTTTCTTTTTGAGTTGGAGTGTCTATCGGTTATCTAGTCTGGAGTGCAGTGGCACACTCATGGCCACCCCAGCAACAAGCTGCTGGGCTCAGGTGATTCTTCCGCCTCAGCCTTCCAAGTAGCTGGAATTACAGGTACGTGCTGCCACGCCTGGCTGATTTTTTGATTCATTGCAGAGATGAGGCCTTGTCAAGTTGCCCAGACTGTTCTCAAACCTGTAGGCTCAGGCAATCCGCTGACCTCGGACTCCCAATTAGCCACCATGCTCAGCTGTTTCTATTTCTTAATAAAACCTCTTGAAAAGGTAATAATTCAAGATCCCAGCTCTTAAGTTGACAGTTTCTTCTGGAACAGCTGGGAGTTTCTCCCACCTAGTATGCTAATATAAAAAGCACTGAGTCATAAAAATGTGTAGACTTCAGAAAGCAGCAAAACCACCTGTGTTGCCAAGCATCACAGGTGAGACAAACATGGCATACCAAGTAATTTCTTTGAAAGCTTTATTTTGAAAAACAAACTTCACCACTTAGGAGATGTCAAAGCCTTTTAATATTCAGAAAAAGGCTCACAAATAGAACTCTTAGATGAGGTCAACATCTCATAATAGAGTAAGTTTTATTGGATTAAATGCTAATAAGAAATGGAACAGTTGCCAATTCCTCAATAACCTGCCTCAAATCATCAGAGGAAACATTTTAAAATGATGACAACAATTATAGAGACAAAGCTTTGGTGTTTCTCTGTCCTAGGTCACAACCCAGATTGACCAACCTGACCATTCCAGGGTACAAAGATACTCAAGGTTTTTCAAATTGTATATTCTGTACTTTATAATGCAATAATCTCATATGAAGTATCTGCATTAGGGACAAAGCTAACATAAATTCAAGTCTTATCAAGTGTTATAAAAAAATCCATACTAATCAATATATTTTCGTGATAAATAAATATGAGACACTTCAGCATCTGACTCCATATTTTCATAGATTAGGACCTCATCTCACAAGAAACTCTGTGGCTCTTACATCCACCATGCAAAATACCTTTAATCATTAAGATCAGATATCATTTATTTAATTATTATCTATGGGAAACTACTCTAAATGTAAAATATAAACAATGACGATTATATTGTAATATCCCTTATTTCATTTAAATAAAACAACACTTAATACTTTAATTTGACAAAAGGTTTTATTTTCACAAAGATAACTAAAAAAAAACAGGAGAAACTCGAAGTACAAAATTGTTGTTCTTTTACTAGGTTCATAGATCCCTAAAGCATAATAGTCAATTTCAAAGGTCTAAGAATCCCTTACATAGTAAAGGTTATTAAAAGACTCATTAATAAGTCTCATTGATCAAGATGTCCTGTACAATCATAACATAATACACATAAAAACTTGAAATGATATGAAAGAAGTATGACAAAACATCAGTTTCATAAACAAATGCAAATGGATTTCAGACAGCTATTAAAAAGTATTTTCAATTTGGTTAAAAGTAAGACTCAAAAATATGCTACATACAAGAAACACACTCAAAAAATGATTCAGAAAGGCTAAAAATAAAAGGATGAGCAAAGACAGATACGAACAAAAAATGAAAACAGTAAGAAAGAAGAAGGAGGGTATCTGGGTGAGATATGCCAAATAAAGAGTAATTCGAATGAAAAAGTACTAAATACGACAAAGGATGAACTTATTAACGCTAAAAATCACAATTTAAAATGAAGATATTATCACTATAAATATCTATAACAAGAACAACTAACTTTATAAAAGCAAAACCTCTGAGACATACAACAAAGAAAAAAAGAGTCATGACAAATAGGAGATCAAGTAGATACAATAAGAATATAGAAACCTAAACGACAAAATAAGTGAGACAGATCTTTTGGATATCAAACTTTTATATCTTGACACTAGAGAATAAACTCTCTCAAACAAACAAGGGACATTCACAAAAAATAATCATAAAAAATCATCTGAATGCAACAATGGAAGGACTTTATAAAAAAATAATTAAAGCTGGGCTAGGTGGCTCAGCCTGTAATCCCGCGCCTTTGGGAGGCTGAGGTGAGTGGATTGCCTGAGCCCCCAGGTTCGATACCCGCCTGGGCAGGCGAGACCTCATCTCTACAATAAATCAAAAAGTCAGCCCGGCGTGGTAGCACATGCCTGTAATTCTGGCTACTTGGAAGGCTGAGGCGGAAGGATCGCTGGAGCCCAGCAGGTCGAGGCTGTGGTGGCTGGGAGCGGCCACTGCACTCCAGTCTGGACGACAGAGTGAGACGCCAACTCAAAAAAAAAAAAATAATAATAATAATAATAATAGTAATAATTAAAAATAAAATCTCCGGCAAGTTTTAAAGTAAACATTTTACGAATAATGTTCTCTGACCATAATGCAATATAATTATAAACCATTACCAATAATAAAGAAAGGTTCTTCCAAGTGGAAATAAAACTATTAAAAAATTATTGGGCAAAAGGAAACTACAAACCAAAATTTCAGAATTCGTAAAAAAAAGATATAATTGACATAATATATTAATTTCTGGATATTAATCTTAAGGATGTAATCAAAGTAAAATTCATGGGCTTAAACACTTTTATCAATAAAATTGAAAAATGAGTTAATTAAATTCCTCTCTAAAAGCCAGTAATCAACAAAGTTAAGTCTAAAGAAAATAAAAATGAAGAAAATCATGAAAACAAAGAGTTTAATAGTGCAGAAAACCAAAAGAGCAGAAGTCAAAATTCATTTTTTGAAAAAAGTTGGCATTGAAATAACCATTATAAAAAATAATGATTCTATTTTGCAGATATCATAGCAAATAAATTAGAAAACCTAAGTAAAATGACTAATTTACCAGACAAATACAATTTTACTAAAATTGGACCCACTGGAGATAAAAAGCTTAAACAGACAAATTCCCTTAGAAGAAATAAAGTCACTAAGGAACTATCTTACCAAAAAGCGCTAGGTCCAGATGGTTTCACAGAGTGAAACCTTCAAAGACTAGATTGTTCAAGCATTCTGTAAAATTTTTCCAGAAAACTAAAAGGAAGAAAAACTTCATAATTCTTTTTATTTATATGTATAACATTAATACCTCAGCTTGATATAGGCAATGCAAAATAGTAAATACAAACTAATATTGCTTATCAATATTTATGCAAAAATACTAAATAAAATATTAGAAAACATAATCCAAAGCCACATTAGGAAAAAAACCCCACCATAACCAACCAATATTTACTCTAGGAATGCAAAGTTGGTTTGATATTAGGGAATCCATTAATATAACACACCATAACAATAGATTTTAGGACAAAAACCATATCATTATCATTCCATAGATACTAAAAAGCCTTTGCAAAAAAAAAATTCAATAATCTTTCTTGATAAAAAACACTTAAGAAAATAAAAATCAAGGGATACTTCTTGTTATGGACTAAATATTTGTGCCCCCACAAAATTCATATGCTGAAGTCCCAATCCCCAATAAGACTATATTTGGAAGTAGTACCATTAGGGAGGTAATTAAAGTTAAATGAGGCCATAGGGGTGGAGCCCCAATCCAGTAAGATAAGGGTCCTTAAAAGAAGAGACTCTCTCATGCCTCTACCCACCAACCCCATCACCATTATGCAATGACACAGGAAGAAGGTGGCTATCTATAAGCCAAGAAGAGAGCCCTCACCAGGAACAAAATTGGTTGGCAATTCTAGGCTCCAGAATTGTGAGAAAATAAACTGCTATTCTTTAAGCCACCCAGTCTATAATACTGTGTTATGGCAACCCAAGATTAGACACTTTCCTTAACATTTCCACTAAGATTAGGAACCTGGAAAGGATGCTCACTATCTCCACCACTATTTAACACTGCCCTGGACTGGAGGTATTAGCCAATACAATTAGATAACATAGATAAAATAATCTATCATAGGCACAAGACATGAAAAAAGAGAAGTCATCTTAAGATGGCATTAGGTATTCGAAAATCCCTAAAAAGTGAAAATTGAAAAAAAACAAAAACAAACAAACAAAAAACTCAGTAAAGTAGCAGGACATAAAATCAACATACAGAAATCTAGTCTTCATATAATTAGGAACCGGTTAGAGGATGTAATGGCAAAACAAAAACATTTCCACACTTATAAAAGCAACAAAGACAACAAAATATTTAGGAATATACTTAACAACAACAAAAAATGTATAAACCCTACATAAGAAAAAGCTTAAACACTGCTGAAAAACAACAAAAGCGGATTCAAACAAATGAAAAAAACAAGTCTTGCTCTTGAACAGGATGACTCAACATCACGAAGCTAATTTATAAGCAACACAATCCCAATAAAAATACCAGCAAGTTTATTTACGAAATTGGGCAAGTGGATACTAAACTTCATATGAATAAACAAACAGGCAAGACAAGCTAGGACAACACTAAAAATGAACATCTCTGAAACGAGACTAGGCTTATCAGGCATTAAAATGCACTATAAAGCCTCTGTAAGGCTTTACAGAACTGTCAGGTTCGGTATGTGAATAGACACACCAATGGAACACAACAGAAAGGCCAGAAATAGAGCCAAGCACATACAGAACTGCAGTATATGATAAAGGCAGTATTTCAAACCACCCAGACAAAGATAAACTTTTAAATGCATGGTGATGGGACAAATGTAAGTCATCTGGAAAACATACACTTAGATCTACACTTCATACCTTACAAAAGAAAAAACCCCAAATGCACCAGGAATAGAAATATATTTTAAAAAAATGAAACCATATAATTCTACTAGGAAAAAAACTGGGTAAGTTTTTCTTTAATTGGAATGTAGGAAGAGGTTTTCAAAATATGACTTAGAATCCAGATACAATTAAAAAAAAAAAGACTGATGAAATTAACTACATTTTTAAAAGTCTGCATAAACTTCATACAAAGTCAAAAGACAACTGACAAACTAGGAGAAATTATTTGCAGCATATATCACATGCAAGCTAATGTCCCTAAAAGATCACGAGAACTCTTAAAACTTCTGAGAAACAAGCACCAAAAAAAAAAAATTTGACAGATGGACATATGGCATGTTGTTCTGGTACTCAGGAGCTGAGGTGGGAAGGACACTTGAGCCCAGGGTTGAGGTCAGCCTGGGCAACAAGTGAGACCAGATCTTAAAAAAAAGTAAAAAAAAACCCAAAAAACTTGACAGAAAAATGGGCAAAAGACATGAAGAGACAAAAAGTTTTTGTTTTTTGTTTTTTAAAAAAAGGACCTTCAACATATGGAAAAAAGTTCAATTTCACTCATAGTAAAAGAAATGCACATTATAGCCATACTAGGATACTATTTCTCATCTATCAGTTGGCAAAGCTTAAAAAGCATGACAACACATTGAGTTGGGAAGGCTGTGGGAAACATGTACTTTTATGCACTCTGGAAATATGAATTGGCCCAACCTCTATAGAGGAGAATGTGTTGATATCTAATAAAGTTACACACATATATATTTACCTTCTGACTCAGCAACTGCACTTCTGGAATCTACTCTAAAGACACACTCCAAGAATACAAAGAGTTTGTAAGTGTAAAATATTGGAAGCAACAAATA
Organism: Carlito syrichta; assembly: GCF_000164805.1. Lineage (NCBI taxonomy): Eukaryota > Metazoa > Chordata > Mammalia > Primates > Tarsiidae > Carlito > Carlito syrichta. The sequence continues at coordinate 20,450 of NW_007253016.1, read as the reverse complement.
TAACCATTCATAAAAGAGTAATTAAACTTGGATACATTCACACTATGAAGTCCTATGGAGCTGTGAAAAGAATGGACCATCTCTATGAAGTGATGTAGAGAGATTTCCAGGATACAGTGTTAGGTGGGAGAGGGAGGCAAAGTATGAAAGAATGTTGACAGTATGTTAGATTTTGTATAAGAAAGAGGGGAAAAAAAGAAAATATAAGAATGGCATTTGTACAAAAAATAAATGCAGTGAAGATAAAACAGAGACTAACGTAATTGGTTAACTACAAGGAGGGGGCAGAGATGGGTAGTAAGTACAGACAAAATGCACCAGTGGGGAGGAATGTCACTTATCTGAGTATGTCTTTTTGTACAGTTCTAACTTCAAGAATCATGCTGATAGTTCACATATTCAGCAAAAGAAAAAGAAAATCAACAAGGATGGAAGAAAAAAACCTATAATGGAATATGAACAGAAACAGATGAATCAAACCATATTTCAAATTAATAACATAACCACACTGAAGCGTAGGAGATGCAGAAGTAAGAACTAGCCCAAGGAATTTTTGAACTTAGTATTTAGATGGTAAGTCCTCAGGTTAAGACTCTAAACAAATATGAATTCTAGTTAGCAGGCTCCCTTCACTTAGAACTATGGGATAGCATTCTGAAACTATTTTCTGGTTACAGCACTGAACAAATAAGTAAATATATTACAGTTAATGGGAACTAGATTTATCACTGTCAGAGAAGTGAGTTACAAATATGAAAAGAAAAAGGATAGAGTGAACCCTATAATGTCAGATTAGTACTGAAGGTTATCAGTACAAACTCATGCTCTTTAATAAATATTAAAACAGATATAACATATGTATATGTATCTACCTATGAATATACAAATGTCTATTTACTAAATCTGGCTGCTGAGGGCATGGAATCCTATTGGTCTAAACCTAGTGACCAGACACTGATTTATAATATTAATCTCCACTAGAAAGAACCAGAGTTCCTTGAAGAAACGGCTGATTCCAGGGCTGGGGTAGGGCAAGCACAAGATACGTCTAGAATATCCTGTGCCAGAATATAAGGAAGTACTCAAAAGAATGATGAGGACATCACAAGCTGGCATAAGAGGTAGCTTCACGAGGTTCCCACTGGAAATTTGGGACAATCTGAGCATCAAAATAAATAACAATAGTAAAGGGTTATAAGCCATGGACCAACATGAGAATCCATTGGTCCACACTGATGTAAACAAATGGGAGAGAAGAGAAAGATATCTTTTTCAGTAGGAAAAAAACCTAATAAACATAGAAGGAATAATGAAATTAGAAAAAATGATTGATTCAGACAAGAATGTTGGCCAAACTAGAGGGTGCAAGTTTAATGAGTAAAAAGATATCTACATCATTTTAAAGAGTCTCCCCATAAGATATATATTGATTATGAAGAGAAACACAGGTACAGTGCAGAAACCTGGGAGGCATCACCTTAGCCAAGATGTCAAAGTTAACATCATCAGTAACAGAACAAATTGACATCATGTGCCATGACACCACACACTGAGGACATTGCTTCGGTGGCGTTCCTGCCAAAAAGTCAGAAACATGAGTCTAATAATGGAGAAGCCTCAGACAAATAGCGTACAAAATAATTGTCCATATACTTCAAACACATCAACATCACAATTCGCAAAGAGAGACCAAAGAACCGTCTTCTCCTTTTAATGCCTCTTCTCTGAATGGGGCACTGAAAAAAGATGACATAGGAAAAAGAGGACTCAGTAGCTTCATCACTGGAATCTCGATGCTCAAAATGTATCTGTTTCTATTCTGTAATTCTCAGCAGCGCTATTTTAACCAGAATGTCCAACGACGATTCCTGAGTGATCTCCATTTCTCTGCAATACGTCGAGAAACTTACTTGCTGACAAAACGAAGACCAGTGGGTATATGCTAAGTGATGATGGGGGTGGGTGGGTGCAAACAAAAAGCCAACAGGAATCATCATCAACCAGCCTCCTGAGCTTTCTGCAGGTTTCCACTCACTCACAAGAACAATAGGAAGAAGTGAAAACAACGGAAATGAGGGGCAGGTGAGAAACACCCATGATAGGCCAAACACCACAAATACAGAAGATGACTCTGAAGTCTAGGTAGGGTTAATACCTTTGAAAGGGCTTTCAGCAAGTAACTCCATGGGCTGTAAATTAGAACCAAGTGAGTGATTTAAACCCTGTGCCCCCCAAAAATGTGTCCCATGTCACTCTTCCTCTCCAGAAACAGTGCCACTACTTATTGTCGAAATATGTAATTCTCTTGGTTTCTTTTATTTAAAAAAAACCAAAAACCACATTTTTCATTATGGGAATTTTCAAAAATATATAAAAGTAGAGAGAAGGGAGTGTATCAATTCCCACGTTCCCATTACTCAGCTTCATCAAGGTGCCATTCTGGTTTCTCTCATATCTCGCCCCATCTTTTTTCTCCTTAAATACTTAAAAATAAATCCTAGACCTTTTTTTTGAACTTCAGAATGTCTCTAACAAATTAGAAGTTAAAAAACAATTTTAGCATTACCATATCTAAAAAAATCATTCTTTAGTATCACTGAACGCCCAATTCCTCTAAAGTTTCTTTAATAATCTTAAAAAGTCTTCTTTCAGTTGATTGCTTAAATCAAAACGCAAACAAAGCCTACACATTACTTTTGGAAGATAATGTCTCAGTGTAGACAGTTCCTCCCCTTTCCTTTTTTTTAAAAAAAAATGCTATTTATATGTTGAAGAAACTAGATCATTTGTTCTACAGAATTTCTCATATCCGTAATTTCTCATATCATTTGTTCTACAGAATTTCTCATATCCATAGCCCTCACAGTCAACAGAATACATTTCCCTATCTCCTTTATTTCCTGGACAGCGCTAGAGGTTCACCTTTCACCCTGCTGTTTCAAGAATGCTTCATGGCACTGTCTACTCTACTGCATCCTCAGGAGGAGTTTACTATTCAGTTATCTTTTACTAGTGTGACAGCAATAGTGTTTCTACATCCCTAGACAACTCAAATTCCTAAAACTTTATCCTATACCATATATGCATGTGATGATCAATCTACCAAAGTTACCAGGTTAATCGAGAGGTGACAGTGACAGAGGTTATCAATCAGCAACTTGGGAAACAAGTTGCCTGACCCCTCTGTTTTTAGTCACTTGTAAAATAGGGAATGAGCTAGTACATGTAAAGTGCTTAGAACAGTTCCTAATACATAATATATGCTTAATAAATATAGGAATTCTTCCTCTGGTAGGTAGGGGGCCAAAAAGTAGAGAAGAGATGGAGGGTTTGGCTGCAGATGGAGAAGAGGTCAGAGGATAGTACAGTATTTAAAGAACACGATACTGGGTTTCTATTATAGTTTTGAAAGGTATTTTACACACTGGCACCAATAAATGTTTCCAAGTAAACTCACAGAGAATTCAAGAGTACTTTATTTTATAATGTTCGTTCGCAAAAAGAGCCTTGCAATTTTTTTCCATCTTTCTTGCTTAGAAGAAAGGTACAGATCTCTGAGCCAAAGGTTTTAATCCTTTACTGCAAAGCATATTTTCCAGGGAAGCTTTTAAAATACTGATGTCTGGGTCCCACCCAATCAATTCTGATACAATTGGCCTAGGATAGGAACAAGGTATATAGTAATTTTTTAAAGTCTTGTCAGGTGAATCTAATATGCAGCTATAATTGAGAACCACTTCTCTTAATCAAGAATAACAATAGCAACTATATTTATTAAGCATATATTATGTATTAGGAACTGTTCTAAGCACTTTACATGTACTAGCTCATTCCCTATTTTACAAGTGACTAAAAACAGAGGGGTCAGGCAACCTGCCCAAGTTACACAGCAAGCTCATGGCAGGGTTATATACTTTAATCCCAGAAGTTTTCATCCAAAATCTATGTTCTTAATCACCATGCTACACTGCCTCCTAAGCATAAATTATACTCATATTCTTCAACTGTAAATAAAATGATCAAAGGAACACAAAAGATGAGATAACTTCTTTCTTCTGAGAAGTAGTACACTGGTATTTGGGGCAAAGGTACCAACGTATGCTTATTAGAAAAGCCAATAAAAAAGGTAACAAACAAGAATCTTCTCTTCCTAAAAGAAGATAAAAATTTAAGATTTCCACACATTTTCAAAACTTCCCACATATCACTTTATGCAGCACATTATTCAATGTTAATATTTAAAAACTGCTTTAGTTCTAAAACTTGAGACAATGACGTATTTACATGTATATTTCAAGAAAATGTCCTACCTATTTCAGTTCTGCTGACTCCAATTCCATTATAAATTCTCAAGTAGTTAAAGTGACAAGAATCGGAATCTTCAATGTCAAAGTCACCAAATTTGATGCGAATTCTCTCTCCCATCTTTACACGAATCTCCCATTCACAAACAGTGCTGTTGGGATAGGTCTGGGGGTAGTTTATGGACGTAAGGGTTCCACTTTCAGGGCCTAGTACAGTGTGCCCACATCCATCACCTTTAAAAAAGTTAAAAGAATGATAATTACTCTTACATCTTTAACTCATACCGTAAGTCATCAGGTTTTCTGTAAAGATTTTAAAATAAGTATGACATCACATCTTTTATACCACCAACACTTTTATTAATTGACAAATAATAACTGTATGTATTCATAGGCTACATACTAACATTTTAATACGTATAATGTAGAGTGATCAGATCAGAGTAATTAGCATATCTACCATCTCAAAGACTTACCATTTCTTCATATGGGGAACATTCGATATACCCCTAGCTATTTGAAACTATTATTGCTAACCATAGTCATCCTCCGGTGGTATATGACATAAGAACTTATTCCTCTTTTCTAGTTGTAGTTCTGAATCCTTTAACAAATCACAAGAAGCAGCAGTTGACATAATTCTTAGTAAATTTACTCACAGGAGTCAAGAGAAACCAAGTTAGGTCAAAATAATCAATATTACCTAAATAATGTATAAGTTCAAATAACTTCCCATTCTAAACAAATATAAGTAAATATAACTTAGTAGTAATTAAATATTTATGCATATCATAAGAAATCCAATTTTAAAGAGTATTCATTTATAGAAATTGTTCAAAAAGCAACAGTAAAATACAAAAACATATGATCAGCTTCATGTATCTACCAATATCACAAAATTGTTCTAAAATCTCCGAGAAGCTGAATGATTTCTAAAAAACACAATATATACTAAAGTTTATATAGATTACTGGCCATATAACAGACTACAAGGCATTCCTTTTTGAAACCATTCAAGCAATCTTTTTAAAAATTTATTTATTTTAATTTTATTGTGTTTTCCTTTTATTTTAAAGATGTGGGGTACAATTCAGGGTTAGGTATACAAATGTTCATTACATAGGTACCCTTGTTGATGCAGTAAGCCCCCCCACTTCCTCAGGTAGATTCCCACTACTGCCAATCCCGCTTCCCTGCATCCCTCCCGGCAGTTTTTCACTACTGCCAATGCTTTTCTAATAGTATTAAGATAATTGCTCAAGGTCTGCTTATGAGTAAGAACATGTGATACTCAGTTCTTTGTTTCTGTGAAAGATCACTCAGTATTATAGACTCTAAGTCCATCCAGGTTGCTGTGAAGAGGGTCAAATGGAAGGCCGATTTTTAGATCTTTTAGGAATTGCCACAATGTTTTCCACAGAGGCTATACTAGTTTACACTCCCATCAACAGTGAGAAGTGTTCTCGTTTCACCGCATCCTTTCCAGCATTGGTTGTTTTTTGAGTTATTGATGATGGCCATCCTGACTGGAATTAGGTGGTATCTCAGTGTAGTTTTAATTTGCATTTCTTTGATGACTAGTGAGGCTGAGCATTTTTTCATGTATCTGTTGGCTGCTCGTATGTCTTCTTCTGAGAAGTGTCTATTCATATCTTTTGCCTACTTTGTAAAGGGGCTGTTTGTTTTTTTTCTTTTTGGCATGTTTGAGTTCCTTGTAGATCCTGGATGTTAGGTTTTTGTCAGACGTACAGTTGGCAAACACTTTTTCCAGTCTTGGGCTGTCTCTCCACTCTCTTGATGGTTTCTTTGGCTTTGCAGAAGCATTCAAGAAATATTTAATCAAGTTTAATCTTATATTCTACTGAGCTTTGACTTTTTAGTAGTCCCTCCCCTAAAGTCTTTTTTCTCCTATAGAATAAAATTTTTTTAAAGTTAACAGTGTAATGGCTTATTAAAGATGAGGAAAAATGACCCTTATATCTTGGCAGCAGCACTATTTGCTCTAGAAATTTCCTCAGCAACTAGACATAGAAACTCAGAAAATTTAACATATTGTTTGTACAAATCAAATATGTGCATCGTTCCTTTTATCATAAAGTCTGTTGGGTTTTTTTGTTGTTGTTTTTGTTTTTACTAAGCATCCAGAAAGAAGCATTAATGTTGTTTAGTAGTTTCAGCTGCTGCTCCAGCTGTACTGTTTGGCATTCTCTAACAACAGGATTCAAATGAACTTCTTTCTAATTGGATGTTGAATGTATCCTTTAAAAATAATAGTATTTTCTCCTTCTAAATAATTATCTATAATCATCTTTTAGAATAGTAGAGTATCTACACAAAAAGCTATATTAAAAGTGACACTGCTGGATTTCAATCTGGATTTCAATATGGATATAGATGACTGTAACAGAATTTTCTATCATTTTAATATTTTTAAGAACAATGTAGTACTGATATCATTTACTAGAGCAGATGAAAGTTTTTTAAAGTCTAAAAGAACTTTACACAGTATCTAGTAAGTACTAGATGCTAAATGTTTATTAATTGAATAAATAATGAAACTGTACATTCACTTATGAAAAAGTGATTTCAAACTAGACTCAAGCTAGGCATAACAGCTCAATAATACAAAAATAGATAAGGGTGGAATGAAATAAATGTGGGTTTTTGTAAAATATACCGACTGACCTCTTGCAAATATAAAACTTGTAAAGTCATACAATCCAGAAAAAGAAAAACAAAAAACCACCAATTTCCCCTGAAATTACCATGAAAATACCTTGAATATCTCTGCTGGATGTCATCTAAATTAAAAACATAGTGATATAAAAAAAAACCTCCACTACGAAAATAAATGAATTGTAATATAAATAACTTTTGAACAATCGTTAACATTTTTCATTAGAGAAAAAGAAAAAAGACTATCCTACCACAGAATTTCTGACATTACAAAACTAGTCTGAAAAGATGAAAATGTGCTTCCTGGAAGTGTTTCAACTTTAAAAAAGAAAAAACCAGCAAATAAATTAAATAACTCAAAATATAAATGTATTTTCATTAATAAATAGAAACTAAGCAGCTTTTTAAGTGGTTGAAAGTGTTGATGGATTTCAGGAATGTTCTGTTAACAGCGGAATCCATGACTTTGTAATGGCAGACTGTCACATTTAACATATTCCCCATAGGCTATTATTCAACTTAAGGTTGTCATTTAAAAATGACTTTTACAGAAAGAGTACAAGCAGAGTGTTACACGTCTCATGCTCATGTTTACGTTTGATTTTCAATAAATACACAAAATGTTTTCTGCCCTTTCCACCATAAAGTGTAATTTCTATAAAAGTTAACAAAATAAATATTAGCTGACGAAAAACAGGACTTTCGCTTACATCCTGATAAAGAAACAATTAAAAAGGCACTGCACTTCTTTTAGAATCTTGTATGGGGAGGGCATAAACAGCCCACAAGTAACATGCCAAGATTGGTCTAAAATATGTAACGGGGTTCAGAGCTTCCCTTCCCTTGCAAACAAGATGCTATGTCCCAGAAACTAAAGTTAGAAGCACGTCTCCAATCTACTGAAATGAACATGTTTGGATGTTTCATATTTCAAAGAATATTTGGCAAGATTAACCTGACTAGATAATAGCTTAACTAAACACCTGCTACTATGAAGTGCATGTTTAGAACATTTCAGTTCAAAAGAGAAGGCTGGGCATAAACATTATTTCTGTTTGTCTCTGTTCTTCCAGGATAAAAAATACGTTTTACATTGTGATCTTATATACCTTCGCATGCATATTCCTGACCCACTAAACTATTCCATGACTCACTAATAGGTCTCCATCTGTAATGTGAAAAACATTGTACTAGGCACCCGAAGGTCATAACATTGAATTCTCAAATCAAGGAGAGATCTTGTCCTCACATTCACCCCCAAATTAGTGACATGCCTCCAGTTTATTTTTACAGTTCTTAAAAGTACAGCTTATTCTTCCAAGATACTTGTGACAAAATACTTAAAAGTAAAGCTAAGGTTGGGTCTGGTGGCTCATGCCTGTAATCCCTGCACTTACGGAGGCCAAGGTGGGAGGATCCCTTGAGCCCAGGAATTCAAGACCAGCCTAGGCAACATAGTGAGACCTTGTCTCTACAAATAAATAAACAAATAAATCAAAAAAATTAGCCAGTTGGTGTGACACACACCTATAGTCCCAGCTAGTCTGGAGATGGAGGTGGAAGGATCACTGTGGTGGATGCTATGGTAAGCTGTGATTGTGCCACTGTACTCTAGCCTGGGTGAGAGTGAGACACTAACTTAAAAATAAAAAATAAAAAATAAAGAAAACGAAAATCTGGAAAATATTATCATGAATCATCTAACACACTAGAAGGTAGTTCTCAAAGAGGGGGAGTGAGGGTGAAAGGGAAGAGGACCCCACAGGAACCTTTTTACCTGCTAGCAGTATCTAGAGATACTTTTGATTGTCACAACTGAGGGGGAGGGGCGTTACCGGTGACCAGTGGGAAGAAGCTAGAAATGTTGCTAAAACATCTTATAATGTTCATGACAGCGTCCTCCCAACCCCAGAACGAAGAATGATCAGCTTTAAATTATGTGTGAATAATGCTGAGGTTGAGAAGCACTGACTTAGAACTAAAGCTAGAAAATCACAGACTGAAAATCTGGTTTAGCTCCTGACTGGTTTCATTTGGCCCAAAGGGTAATGATGTTCTACTCACTAAGGGAACAGTTTCCCTCCAAAGACCGGCAGCTTACTAGAGTTTTATGTTCTCACTTTCCAATTTTTATAAAAGTAAATGGAATTTTTCTTATATGTTAAATAAAATGTTTCTTTTTATCCTTCTACAGACCTCAAATGACTTTTTTTTCCCCTGGATCAGGAGCTCAACAGTAGGAGGGAGTGGAGCAAATAGGAGTAATTATCCCCTAATTTTCTGATCAGCTTTGTACTCTGGGTAAAATAATGATCTATGGCCAGGCAACACCACCTATTCTTACTGATTTTTACAAGGCAGATTTCACAAAAAGAGCATAACTATTACTGGAAAATAACTTTTATAGGCCCAGTTTGCATACCCTAACAACTCCAACCTCACCAACTCATTCCCTGTCTCACCGTCACCAACACTGACAGCTTCTCTTTCTTCTCCTCCTCCCCACATGGTCTCCACCACACTGTCACTAGCCATAAAGGTTAGAAGGCTGTTAATATAGTTTCTTAATTTTATTTTTATTTCAGTGTAGAAAAAAATGCTGGAATTTGATCTTACTGTGCCTTTGGCTGCAGTTTTATCTAGGAGATTACTCATAAAACATGTGTTCACTTCCTCTGAAGAGTATAAGGTCAGATGTGTTAAGCCAGATACAAATTTTGATATTGTTCCAAGAAAAGAACTGATATTGTTTTACTATGTATCCTTAGAGAAAACAGAAAATACATTAAATATATTTAATTAATGCAACAAAGAATGCAAGCTTATTTGAAGCTATTCTAATTAAACTCCAAATCAAGTGTATTTTTTGGATGGGTATATGCTTATGATATTGATTCCATGTGACCATCCATTCAGGTTTTGGCTTTAGTACTAATAATAAAAAATGTATATTATCCTAATTATTGAATTTTAATAATATGAACACTGTGACTTCAAAAATGTTTCCTTTAACAACAGCAAATGGTAGCAGGAGGCATGTACAAATATGTCAAAAATGTAGAGCAATGTAACTTTCACTGCAATAATTATAAACTATGAAAGGTTTAAACTTTTCCAGTGAGTGTTCAATGATTTCTGGTGAGAGGGAGTTACTAAAGTGGAGTAGAAGTCATTACAAAGATTAGTGAGAACTGCTTTCTCATAAATTTGTAGCTTACACAAGACACTAGAAGCTTGTGTACTGATGAGTCTGATATACTTTGTCTAAATGACACTCTTATACATCTGTGAGATTTTATAATAAAGAAAGGAGCATTTAGGAAATAGAAAAGAAGTTGTAATCATTAACTAAAACATACTATTTCATTAGGCCACAATGACATTTTTAATGTATGAGTGAGCACTGAATTTTTTACACCAGAAGCACTGTATTAGTGCTATAATTTTGCAGTTTCTTCAGTGGCATCACTACAAATCTCAAAGAGATCATTCAAAGTGCTACTTTAATTTCACTTAATTTTATATGTCCTCTTTATCCCTGGTAATTTACTTTGTTCAGTTTTTTGAGTTGGGGTCTCACTCTGTCACCCAGGCTGGAGTGCAGTGGCACAATCATGGCTCACCACTGCCTCAGTTTCCCAAGGAGCTGGGACTATAGGTGTATACCACCGTGCCCAGCTACTTTTTAAAATTTTTCTTGCTATATTGCCTAGGTTGGTCTTGAACTCCTGGGTTCAAGCAATTCCCTTGCCTAGGCTTCTGAAAGTACTGGGATTACAGGTGTGAGCCACTGCACCCAACCTGAAGACTGTGTTGTCTGAATATTCCAACTTTCTTTTGATTAGTGTTCACATGATGTACCTTTCTAATTCCTACTTTTTTTTGTGTTAAAATACATGTGACACAAATACACCATTTTTAATAGGTTTTAAGTTTTGGTTCACAGCAAAACTCAGTCGAAAGGAACAGAAATGTGACACATATCCCTTGCCACCACACATGTAGAGCCTCCCCCACTATTAATATTCCCAGCCAACTTGGCAAGACCTCATCTCTACAATAAATCAAAACAAAAAAAAATTAGCCGGGCATGGTAGCACGCGCCTGTAGTTCCAGCAACTTGGAAGGCTGCGTTAGAAGGATCACCGGAGCCCAGCAGGTAGAGACTGCGGTGGCCGGGAGTGGCCACTGTACTCCAGTCTGGGTGACAGAGTGAGACTCCAACGCAAACAAAACAAAACAAAACAAAACAAAAAACATTCCCAGCTAGAGTGATATATTTGTTAAAATTGATGAGCCTACAATAACACATACCTATCACCTGGAGTTCATAGGTTACATTAGGGCTCACCCTTGGTGTTATATAGAGTCCATGGGTTTGGACAAAGAGACCTGTATCCACCAATACAGCATCACACAGAGCAGTCTCACTGCCCTAAAGATCCTGTGTTCCACCTATCCATCCCTCCCTCCCCCAGCCCTTGGCACCATGGGTCTACTTACTGCTTCCATAGTCTTGCCTTTTTCAGTGTCATATTGTTGGAATCATACATTTTGAGTTGGCTTCTTTCACGTATGCTTTTAAATTTCCTCCATGTTTTTTCATAGCCTGAGAGTTCATTTTTACTTAACACTGCATAAGATGGATATGCACTGAGAGTTAAAGAGGGTTCGTGTGACAATTCTTAAGAAACTGTCTCCAGTTTCATTCTTTTTTAAGTCCAAATTCATCTCTGATTGTGTGATAATTTACAAAATTTAATAACATGAAGAAATGTGAAATATATCCATCCTTTTCAATGCCCCACCAAGCACACACTCTCACTAGAATGTCATGGTTAAACAAACTGGAGTCATACAACGAATTTAAATGCCCTATCTACCACTCACCATAACCTTTCAGTTACTTATTGCAGCTAAACCTCAGTTTTGCCACCTGTAAAATGGGGATGTTAATTTAAACCATCTGGGTAAAAATTAAATGAGATACCCTATAAAAACATCTGGTATTAAGGGTCTAAGCCATAACAACGTGCTCAACAAATGTCTGTGAGTACTATTATTGTCATAGAAGATCAGAAAGACTTTTGCCCATTGTATGCCAACCCAATACATTTGCTACAATCTAAAGTAAACAGATCTGTTATTTTAGAAAATGTATGATAGCTTTAAAGCTTCTAGTGTCTGTGCAAAGTATAAATTTATGAGAAAGCAATTCTCACTAATCTTTCCAATGACTTCTACTCCACTTTAGTAACTCCCTCTTACCACAACCTGGAGTTTATTTTTGTCATTATTGGAAATTCCTTTCGCCTCTGAAATCCTGAACATGTCAACGTCTTGCTCTTCTGGTGATGGTCTCCTGAGTTTTAGCTCTCCTACACCCACTGCACACTTTCTATGAACTTGACTTCTCTTTTCCCTCTATCTATTAAGCTCATCCTGTTCTCATTTCTTGCCCTACCCTAGCCTGATCTCACCTCCAATGTATTAACTACATTCTTTTTTTTCTTGAATTGGAGTTTCACACTCTGTCATCCAGGCTGGAGTTCCGTGGCACACTCACAGCCACTCCAGCAGCGGCCTGCTGGGCTCTGGCGAGACTTCTGCCTCAGCCTTCCAAGAAGCTGGAACCACAGGCGCGTGTTACCGTGCCCAGCTAATTTTTTTATCTGTTGTAGAGACGCGGTCTCCCATGTTGCCTGGGCTGGTCTCAAACCCATGGGCTCACGCAATCCACTTGCCTCAGTCTCCCAAAACGCTGAGATAACAGGCTGAGCCACTGAACCCAGTCAACAATATTTTTTCTGGTACCTTTACTTCCTAGCTACCATGTTCTTCTTGAGCATCTGCCTGGCAAACTCCCCACCCTGAATCAAATAATCTCTCTTTACCAAGGAGCCAAGCACTATTGGGAAGAAAAATAAATAAATAAAACCCAGGGGATGGGTATTATCAGAAAGTAGTGGGTTTCAGCCTCAGATGGGCACTCACAACCACTCAGGATTCTCTTATTCTCAAATTTTATCATTAAAGTCCCCTAAGAACTAATTAAAGATTCTCGGGCTCCTATCTCCACCTCCACAGAGTCTAATAAGTATGTCAGAAAAATTATCTGAAACTTGGAAATAGGTTTAAAAAAAAGGTGAGCAGCACATTCTTTAAGTTATACAGGGCTTCATGGTGTCAATAAAGCTGCTTTAAAAAAAAGTCATGAACTCAAAGATTAAGGGCAAAGTAACTGCTGCCACTCCCTACTTATCACTGATCAGAGGTCACAGTCTTGGCTACATGTTAATGAAGAGACAAGGGAAAAGGATCCTCCCCTAGAGTCTTGGTGATAGCATGGCCCTGCTGACACCCTCATGTCAGGATTCTAGCTTCCATAAGTGGGAGACAATAAATGTCTGTTGTTTTACTCTTTAAGTTTGTGGTAAATTGTTACAGCAGCCCTAGAAATGAATACACAGGCCTATCTAACCAATGATCCTATCCACAAAAGCAGGCATGTTCTGAGCTGCCAAAAGCCAATGACACTTTTCCATCTTTTAACTTCTGTGGCTTTTTTACATAGCTGGCATTGCTGGTACTACCCTCCCATCCTGCTCCCTTCCTTCCCGCCTTCCCTCCCTCCTTCTTAATTCTCCTCCCAAGTCTTAGTTTCTCTCTTAACTCTAAATGCAACTTCTCAGACACCTGAATGCTGCTATTCTTCAGAGTGCTCTCTCCACTCTGTGTTCTATGCAGGCAATCTCATCTACTCTGTGACTTCAGTTACCACCAAAAGGAGAAAGCTCAAAAGTCCGCAATCTTTCTCCCAGCTCTCAAACCTGTTATCTATGTATATCTCAAGCACTTCTCTCAGAAGTTCCACAGCATTTCAAATCCAACAGGTCCCAAGCACTCAATGAACAGTCTCCAAGAGCCAGGTGTACTGTACTAGATGCCAGGGACAATAAGATTGGTAAGCAGCTGGGTGTGGTGGCTCAAGCCTGTAATACCAGCACTTTGGGAGGCCAAAGTGAGGGGACTGCCTGGGCCCACAGGTTCGAGAACAGCCTGGGCAACTTGGTGAAACTTTATCTCTACAATAAATCAAAAAATTAGCTGGACGTGGTAGCACGCACCTGTAGTTCTGGCTACTTGGAAGGCTAAGGCGGAAGGATCGCCGGAGCCCAGCAGGTTGACGCTGGGGTGGCTGTGAGCGTGCCACTGCACTGCAGCCTGAGTGATGGAGTGAGACTCCCAACTCAAAAAAAAAAAAAAAAAATCACTAAAAAAAAAAAAATCAATGGTAGGCAAGACCCGTTGTCTTGATAGAGCTTACAATAAACAAGACAGACGCAGTAAGTAATTCCAGGGATAATGCATACTACTCGAGGGAAGTAGTGTGTGCTTGAGAGTGTATGTATGTAGGATAAATATTATAGCAGTTAGTAAGGCAGAAGTCCTGGTGGATGAGAGATGTGGAAAGCAGGAATAAGATTCCATAAAGAAAAATAAAAAATAAAAAAACCCAACAGGATTTGACTGGCTCCTTACTCTTTCAAATTCACCTTGCCCATTAGGTTGTATACTTTCTCAATATCTCTAAATTCACTCTCTGAACAAGTGTAGACTCTTGCACATTTCTAACAGATTTGCCCACATCCTATCTTCCCTCGATTTAATCCACCATCCACATGTATGCTAGTGTATACTAAATACTACTTGGGCCATGCAGGTCCCTTATTTTAAAATCCTTCAACTGTTTTCTACCGATAGTACAATAAAGCTCAAGTTCTTAAGCCAAGAACACAAAGCCTATCCTAAGCTGGTCCCTGACTCCCTTTCCAGTCCCGTCTCGTGACTTTTCCCCCAACCTCTGCTCCCACGTTGGAACTACAGGTGACGCCCACACACTCCATAGCCTCACCTCTGTGCCACTGCACAGGATAGTCCCTCTGCCAAGAATAACATCCTTTCTCCTCTGGCAAATAAATACCTACTCAATGTTATCTCCTTTGTGAAACCTTTCTGAAGTCCCTGGTCTTTCTTCCTAGTTCCTTTATTATAATCTCTTCATAATACCTAATATGCCTATTTATGCATATTTATGTCTGTTCACCACACCAAGCTGTAAAATTCTGTTAGGAAGGCAAGGCATTCTATTCACCTGTAAATCCATACACACAGAAATAAAACAAACAAGGCTCTTAACATGTGTTGCTGAATTTAGAAATAAACCCAAACGAATTTTATATTATGGTGGGCAAGTGATAGAGTGGAAAGTACATAGGCTGTGGAGTGAGGCAGATCTGGATTTAAATTCTAGACAGGCCAACTTTTGAGATGCTGGACACCTAACTCTACAAGTCTACATATCCTCACCAGTACACGGGTGAAGATAATACCAACCTCCAAAGGTAACTGTGAGGATTCATTCAGAACTTATTTAAAATACAGTGGACTCTTCATCAATGTAACACTCTTTCTGCCTGGAGAGCAGGCCTCTGTCTATCTAGCACCGCCTTATCCTTCTTCTGGGAAGTGCTGTTTCCCCAACAGTTTTTATATGACCTCATGCCCCCAGTTATTTGACTGGTCCAAGGGTGGGTACTGACTCACACAGGGCCAATGTGAGGCCAGCTCACCCTTTCCTCCGATTTCTGGACCCTGTACAACAGGGAAACACTCAGGATCTCTCCAGTGTTAAAGCTGCAATGGGGACTGTCAGCAGCCATGATTCCTTCCATGCAGAGATAGCCAGCCTGAAGCAAGAGAGCACTAAGCTTAGTCTTCATGAAGACCAGCTGCATGCCTACTTTCCCCTTGGCTTCAGTTGGCTCAGGTCTAACAAAGACTGTCAGTTACCTCAGAATCTTCCCAATACCTCTCCCTTCTACCTTAAGCAGATATGGACTTCTGTTCCCTATCGTCTCAGGAGTCCTAACTAAAACACTCTTCCTCCGCTCATGCAACAGAACGTTGGCCTGACATCCAGACCTACAAAAGAGTAACTAGAAACAAGGGCATGTCAGGAAGAAGAGATTAAGCCATGAATCTGAAAATGACCTGAGAGGCAGACACCAAAATGTTGAAAAATATCAACAGACCGAAAGTTGGAGAGACAAAGCAAAGGTCAAAAAGGACGGGGTAAAACCAACATATTAAGGTGTGAGTGGGTTGAGGCCAGTTCTGGACAAACTGTGTGACCCATCATGCCCTGATGTCACGCTCCTCTATAGCATGGTCTGACTCCTCTCACGGAGCTGAGGATGGGGTAGGAATAAGGGGCAGAGTGATGAAAAAGTGAGTCTCAGAGAAACTCACAATATAATAACTGGGGTAGGAATAAAGGGTAGAGTGATGAAAAAGTGAGTCTCAGAGAAAAGTAAACATTTGAAAACTATGACTTTAGCCACAGACTAGAGAAAAGTGAAACAAACTTTCCATTCAAATATTGATTCACTCATTGAACAAAAATTTACTGGCTTACCCAAACAGATTTGATCCCAGTCCTCAATACATTCTAAAAAGAAAATGAGTTATCCCTTTAAAACATTTAAAGTAAGTGGATCTCAATATCAACATAGCTAGTATTTAAATTCAGGTGTGTGTGAGCCCAAAGCCTCCAGACTTCCAAAGACCACTAAGGTCAAAAATAATGAAGAGAGACAAAGCTCCCGGTTTTTCAGACTAAAACAAACAAAAAGCTGAAGGTTTAAATGGCAGTTTCATTAGAGCAGAAACAAGACTCCGAGGGTTAAAACAGAAATTCATATTTAACAAAGATCTGCTGTGTGTCACACACTAAGACAGTGAACAGCACAGATATACTTTTTAGAAAATTTGTCACTGAAAGCAAAGATCTAAGTACCTGAAAAGCAAACAATTTTAAAAATACATATGGAAAAGCCAGTGTCACTTTGAATATATTTCCAGATACAAAGCAAAAGCACCACGGAAGCATAAAGTACATGACAACAAAACTCATATAAGCTGATGAAACAGTGACCTGGACACTGTGGAAGAGAACAGGGTTTCAGGCAGGAGGTGAGGTGAGGTGAGGTGAGGAGGGGGCAGTCAGACTGTGCAGGACTGAGGAGCACAATGGGAGCTGCTCTGCAGAGAGAGATCGTCAAAATGCTGCTTGCTGAGCAATGATTCCCAACTGAGATTTGCTCAGCTAGTCCTCATTTGTGGCAGATCTAGTCACAGTGGCCACCTGACTCCCTCCAGCAACTCTGAGCTATCCAGAACCAGAGAAAGCAGACAGCAGGGACTGTCATGTAAGCCTGGTTGGGAGCTGTCAAGGAACATTAAGATGATGGACCTGGGTGCCCGGGCTGTGAAGAGACAAGCAAACCTAGAGATGGATAAATGAACTGGGTGAAAGAGGAGGCACCCTAGACAGACGTCATGCTAATATTGCAGATATACACTCCACAATCTGCCCCTAAATGGGAAGTCCTCCAAGTATGGACTCCAGTGATATTTCTGGCCTTCATCTCATTACTTTCCTAATACCAGATAAGTGAACCTACTTGGATGCTCCCTAGGAATACTAGCTGGAAAGGTAAAAGGAAGAAGTAGGCAACTACTAGAAACTAGGCATTGATTTATACTGTCACTGTTCTTAAAGACAACTTGAGGGGAGCAGAGCTTTCTAAGAAGTAGTCACATCTATATTCAGAATCCCAACTTGAAGGAAGACTCCTCTCATGGTCAAAGGAGTATAGCAAAGGGGTCTTCCTCCTGGGAAAGGGGCTGAGAAAAGCTGGGACGACTGTTAGGCCCTGAGCAAGTAGGTATAAGGCTTAAGAGATGATTCTGTTCCCAGACTCTTGAACTGATCATTAACTGTGGGGATTAGGCAAAGGACAATAGTGTTAAAGTCATGCAGGTATCCAAACAAAGTGCTTGGGCAGCAGATTCACTCCAGAAATGGGGTTCTTAGCTCATATAATTTGAAAGATAGGCAGCATGGTAAATTTTAATAATAAAAACAAGTATAAAACTCTCTCTACTGATGGGAACAAATACTTAAAATACAGTGTGGAATGTACTATCTAGAGACAATTGTTAGATAACTCTTCAGTGACACCCAAGGAGGACTTTGAAGGTGCTTAAGAATTTACCAAGAGACAAGGAAAGTACAGACATTTCAATAGAGGAAAGAGCATATATAAAGAGATCAGTGTAGAAAACAAGGCAAAATGGCATGAAATTACATATTAGAGGAATACAAAGTAACTCAGTCTGGTACCTGAACTACTAAGTGTGAGAGGTGCTGAGATTAGATCACAGTAGAAGTGAGGAACCAGAATGAAAAACTGCATACATCTATAATGAACATTTGTATAACTAACCCTGAATTGTACCCCACATCTTTAAAATAAAAAATTTTAATAAAAAAATTACATACATAATCTGAAAAGGAGTTTGGACTACACTTCTAGGAGATGAAGAGGCTGCCAACAACACTATAGAAGTCATTGACACAAGAGGGCAATACCCTTGTGTGTGAATATGGCTGGGCCACAGTTACCAATCAGCAAATATCTACCCAATGACGGGGCAGAGACACAGAGGTCCAGGACCAGAGACTTACTATTCATTCTAGGACGGGCTTCAACACTCCCACTTTCCTGACTCCCTCTTGTTCTGACCTTGTAATCTTTACTCTCCAAACATCTGCCATCCCTGCAAACTAGAAATCTACAAATCCTTCAAAGCTCACCCACCTAAAACCACTTTATCAACAAGGTTTCTCCAACTTCTCCAGGTGTTGGAAGTTCTCTCTGTCTTATAAACCCACAAACTGTGCGTCCTTCCTTGGTAATTATTATCTATATTCCAACTGGGAGATAATTACTTTCTCACTAAGACTGTAGATTCTCAATGTTGTACTCTTCTCTGAATATCCCAGGACTGTGCTGACACATGTGTACACTCCCCTGAGGACTTATAGTTGGTACACTTCCATGCTGATAGTTCTTAATAAGAGACTGATGAAGAGTACCAACATCTTCTCTTCAATCCTGGGCAATTTAGTTTCAGCAGCAAAGTTGCAAGCACCTTGCTCCACAAAAGCCTTGCCTGGAGCTCTGGGCCACTCTCCTTAAAAAGCAGACAAGAAAACTTGCATCTTGAAGTCTACCCCATAATCCAAGTAATGAATCAAAGTTTTCCTTTCAACCACATACCCTTTAGAGTGCAGGTTGATCTGGTGCTTGAGCAGTCTTTGGAAATCACCCATTACCTCACCTGCTTCAGTGGATGGTATGTGGGCAATGATTAGACATTAGTTTATTTGAATAGCTCTATATTTTCTGTCCTCATAGGTTATATTTATTTAACCCAAATAATGATCTGGAATAATAGCCTGAAGTTTGTTTGTAAACTAACATTTTGATGTGAAATAATTTCTCAAAGATTTTATCCAGAATGAAAAATTCAAATGAAATAAAGACAATGATGTAATAGTAGTTCTGAACAATATAGTAATTACTTCATAAATAATGAATGTCTTGTAATAAGATTTTACATTTTGAAATGTTTTTCTTGCTGTATTTGTAAGTATACGTATGTGTGCTAAATTTGCCTCAAATTAATTTTATCATGATATCTACAGAAGACAACACTACTAAAATTACAACCAGGTGAGAATATGTAGATATGTAAATATGAAATAGAGAAGAATATTTAAAAATCATAAATAGATTAGGAAATAGAACTTTGGATAATTATCATCTAAGTTTTTAGTTTTGAGTAATTATCATTGTTATCTGTAAAATATTTTAAAATAATACAAAGTATTACACCATAAGGCACTATAAAGTAAACCAAATCCAGGAGCCAGACAAGGAAAATTGCCAACTTATTCCACTTCATATTTCAACAATCATATATTGCTATCTTCAAGAAGCTTTTCCTAGTCCTTATCATCTTATGTCATTATTCCATGTCTTTCCAACTAACCAAGGAGTGGAAGCAGAAATCACCTATCTGCATGCACTCAACCGCTGTCCAATGTCACCAACTAACCCTTCAGACCAAGGTCTTTTTGCTAAGTGTAGTCCTAAATTGGAAATCTACCTCATATATAAATCCAGCCTTTACTCATCACACATCATCTGATCATTCCCTTTTGGAAATTAGTTCATTAATTTGTCATTTTAGTTCTAGTACTGGTACTTATACCAATTTCAACATTTTAAGATTTCTTTTCAGGTTTGTCTTTTCAATTGAAGCTGAGATATTCAAATAGAATTCTTAACTATCTCCAGAGGAAAATGTTTTCTTTTTGCTTGAAACACTACCTAAATATCATTAAGCTGTAATTTTATAATCAATTTTCCATTTACAAGTTTCAAAACTGTGAATTTTAAGTCTGCTCATTCACATGTAGAATGTGTATTATGTTCCTAATTTTCATTGAGCAAAATTAATCAGAAAAATTAAAAGGATGCTTTGATTTTTGCCTCT
>NW_007253015.1:347638-396326 GCF_000164805.1 Carlito syrichta | reverse complement strand
GAGGCGGAAGGATTGCCAGAGCCCTGCAGGTCGAGGCTGCGGTGGCCGGGAGCGGCCACTACACTACAGTCTGGGCGACAGAGTGAGACTCCGACTCAAAAAAAAAAAAAAAAGAAAAATGCAACACACATTCTTTCAAATGATCTAATAAATTACAAATAAAAAGTCATGTATTTGAAAATTTTTAGATGTATTTCTAAATAACTTATAAGTCAGCAAAAAGATCATGCTTGAAATTACAAACCATTTAGAATGGAATGATAGTGAACATATTACCAAAGCTTCCAAAAAGTCCCTAAAAGAAAACATGTAGTCATAAAAGTCTATATTTGCAGACTGTAACCAAGTGTCCAACTCTTGTCATAACAAGTTATCACGAAAAAAAGTCAAGGCAAAGAAATAGAAGGTAAGCATTAATATAGAGTAAGCTCAGAGTAAATGTAATAAAGTAGAAAAAAAATGAGAATCAAGAATGATAAATGTTATTCTCTGGATCATCAAATAATCACACCTCTTACAAGACTAGTCAAGGAAAAAAGAAAGCACAGAAACACTGCTAGGTATGAACAGAAAGATATATACAGGACAACAGAGATGCAATCCATTATAAGGGAATAAAATAAACACCTTTGTGTCAATTGATCTGAAAATTTAGATGAAGCTGGCAATTCCAAGAAATCTATAAGTTACTACAGAGTCGAGAGCACTTACAAAATTTGACCAGATCCAAAAATCATTATAAAAATAAAATTTTCTCTTAAAAATATATTACCAAAACAACAACAAAACCCTAAACAAAACAAGCACCTATACAAGAAAACACAAAACAAAACTCACAGCAGCTCAGAAAGTTTTACAGAGAAGTTCTGACAAGCATTCAAAATACAGGTTATACAAATCTACATAATCTCTTTCGTAAAGTGGGAAATTGAGTTATCTTAGCTTACTTTATATAGTCAGTAAAACCTTCATATCAAACTCAGAAAAAGGCAGGATGGGAAAGGAAAATTGTAGGCCAGTCTCAGTTAATGAACACAGATGCAAACATCCTAATTAAAATTGTAACACATCCATCTCTTTTTCTACTAAAAAGTTACACTATCACCAGGTTAGGTCGACTCCAGAGATGTAAGAACAGCTTAATATTCAATTAAAGGAGAAAAATCTAAAATTACCTATTGAGATATTCAAAAAAATATAACATGTAATCTTTGATTAAACTAGTTAATCATTAAAAATAACAAAACTTAGCAAACTAGAGGAAAGTTTTCAATATAATAAACATTGACAACCAAAATCTTAGAGAAAGAGGTTTTCAATTGCAAAATATTTCTTGAAATCTCTTTAAAAGCAGGTACAAAATGAAATAGCCCATTATTACTTCTTCAATATGTGCTGGAGATGGAAATATGTTGAATAAGTTAAGTAAAGCAAAGAGAAGATTTATGAATTGGAAAGAATAAAAATGTGACATTTTGAGTTGATGTGACATTTTAGGTGCAAGGATATCTACAAATAAATTATTAAAAATAACAAAGCAGTTTGGGAACTGTAGTGCTATACACCAGCACAACTAAAGACAGTCACTTAAAAAATCTAATTTACAATGGCATTATAAGAATAAATCCAAGAAAGCGCTTTTTAAGTAAAATGTTAGTTGAAAGACTATGCTATCAGAATAAATGGAGAGATACATGACACTTATTCATAGTACCTTATAACATATGTATGTATGGTGGAACCTCTAACATGTATTCAACAATGTTGACTTCAGACATGTTATATTCCAGGTATTCCAGTTGACTAAGATGCAGCTACTAACTACATATTCTACAGAAAATCACATGTGCAAAACCAGTCCTACAAAATTATTCACAAACAGCATTATTTGCAATGAATTAAAAAAACAGCATAACTTTCTATCAAGAGCAGAGTCAATAAATTCTGGTGGATTTATATAATGCTAAACTATATAGAAATAAAAAGTAATGAGTTCTATAGCTGCATGCATCAACTAGACACATGTCAAAAATAATACAGAGTGAAAGAGCAAGTTTGCAGGAAATGGATGAATTGATCACATTTATAAAAAATTCACAAACACAAAATCTTACTATATATCATTAATGAATACAGAAATATATAGCACAAATTTAAATTGTAGTTGGGATTGTAAATTCAAGAGAGGTTACCTCAGAATAAACAGATTAAAATTGAAGAAGGAAACACACGAGGCTACACATTTATCCTCTTCATTATTTTAAAATTAGAAAGAAAGATGGAAAGGGAAATCTCTCAAGAAAGCATAGCAGAATACAAAGAATTAACAAAGCTGGAGGTTTTTTTTAATATAAATGTCCTATTATTTATTATACTTTTCTGCAAACTTGAAACAGTTTTTAATAAGAGGAAGGAATGAAGGCAGGGAGGGAGAGAAGGAAGGAGATGAGAGGGAAAGAGGGAGGGAAGGAAGGAAGGAGAAGAAGGAAAGGGGAAAAGAAAGAAGGACGGGAGGGAGAGAGAGAGGAAGGGAGGAGGGA
This sequence comes from Carlito syrichta, assembly GCF_000164805.1. Taxonomy (NCBI): domain Eukaryota; kingdom Metazoa; phylum Chordata; class Mammalia; order Primates; family Tarsiidae; genus Carlito; species Carlito syrichta. Next base: position 393,786 of record NW_007253015.1, on the reverse strand, counting down.
AAAGAGAAGTGAAGATGAGACTAAAGAGATGAAGAAAGAGATGGGCCAGATGGCACAGTAGCCCTCAGTGTACTGGGCAGGAAGAAGAGAATGCTGTATGTGCAGTTAATCCAATGAAAACCTCGTCATCATACTGATTTGTTTTGCATTTTAGTTTTTCCCAATCGCTTTCTTAGTCTAGTTTACATCCATAAAAATGAGAGTCTTCTTGGAAGAGAAAACACTTGAAGTAGGCATTCATTTATGCAGCACATGTTCTGGCAGCCAGGCACTGGTAAAGGCTGCCCAAGAAGAACCAAAGTTCCTGCCAGTAAGGGAGTAGGCAATGGGCAAGTCAATGGATGATCTACCAAGCTAGTTGCAGACGGTACTGGCCCTGTGCAGAAAGCATTAGGTAATGGATGAATCAATGGGTGACCTACCAAGCTAGTTGCAAGTGGTGTTGGCACTATGCCAAGAGCAACGTGTGGTAATGTTGCTGAGAATATTGCAGTGGACATTGGGAAAGACTTCTCCAAGGAACTGATACTTGACCTTGATGCTGAAGATAGGATCAGCCACAGAAGAATTATAGGGAAGAGAGGCCAGGCCAAGGCAAAGGAAAAGTCCAGCCCTTCAAGAGGACCCAAGCCCAGCCTGCTTAAAAGACAGGGAGAAGGCTGTGGGACTTACATGAGTGATCAGGGAAGAGCATGGCCCGGCAGGAGATGGATCAGAAGGGTGGATGCAAGACTGCAGGGGGCCTAGGGGGAAAAATGCTCCAATAACCCACATGCTTAATAAAAATGCTCAGACCACCTCTATTTTTTTTTTTCAGATAGAAAAACCAATGCATAAAGAGAATAAGTGATTCAATGCACAACACAGGCACAAAGGTAATTTTGGACCAGAATGAAACTCTCCAAAACACATATAGTTAGCTCTTACACAGCACTTCCACAGTTCTGTCTTCACATTTATTAACTGGCATGGGCCTCATAACAGCCATGTATGTTAGACTCTGCTTTTCTTGCTGTTTTTGCAGATGAGGAAACTTAGGCCCCAACAGGTCTTGGTCAAAGTCTCAGAGTTGACCAACAATAAATCCAGATACATTGGAGGTGCTTAGCCACTAAACTTCTCATACAACAACTGATAATTTCTTCTTTTTTTATAATAAAAATTTAAAACCTGTAATGTATTTTATAATAAAAATTTAAAACCTGTATAATGATGAAGGCCAAAATAATGGATGCATTTGATCCATTCAACAAATGACCCACCTGAATTAAAAATCAAACATGCTTTAGCGTTGTGCAATCTAATAAAAAAAATCTCCTAAGATGTTACCTGGTGGTGAAAGTGGTGTAGACATTGGCTGGCACACACAGAGAGCAGCGTTCACACAGAATGTATCCTCAGCACCATCTGGAAGACCTCAGCAAGATTTATTTCAGAGTTGTAAAAAGATATAAGAACATAATGGATCTTTGCCAAACTCAAGAAGCGAGCTTGCTTTCATAGTTCCTCTCCCACGGGGTGTCTTCCTCTGCATTAAGGCCCATCCTTTATATGGGTAGGACCTTCAAGGAGCATTTACCAGATGGCCCTAGCAGCAGCAACTGGGCAAGGGGGTCTTCCTGTCCTTAAGCAAGGATGTTTCCTAAAAAACAGCGCTAGCCAAGAGGCGAATCCCTGGAGTGGGGTCCACTCCAGGCAAACCCCATTCTGGTCTTTGAAGGCAGTGCCAACAGTAAGCCTCCACATCTCCCAGTTCCGTAAACAACAGACACCGCACTGCGGAAGACCATTCTAAGGAAATCTTGTGTGGAGCAAAGGTTTTTACAGGTGAAGACAAGGATCTGCCCACTTTCCACTTCACTATCAGTGATATCTCTGGGGACAACCAAATAATTTCAGAAATCTGTATCTGACCTTGTGGCAGCTGTGGCAACAGTGTGTACAATGGGTAGATCAGATATCTAATATACCAATGAAAATGGGTGGGTGTAAAAACTGCTTTCACTTTTAAATTATTTATTAGTAGTAACAAAGTAATAAAAATGAGGTTATATCAGCCAGAGGAGCAAAACCTTCTCCAGGTATTTGAAAGAGAAGGGATATGGTGCATGGGGGTGTTTTCCCTGGTGGTGTCAAGTGTCTGTAAGAGAACAAGGAAGACAGGTTCTGGGGAGGCCCAAAAGATGCTGACCTCCAGATCAGGAGAGCCTCACTCCTGCTGCTGGAAACACAGCCACGCTCAGCTTTGTCCCCAGGGCAGGGACAACTTCTAATCAGCAGGCCAATAAAAAGGCAGTGCTGACCCTGCCACCCTGCTATCTGAGTCTGGGTCCCTACCACCATTTGCAGCCAAGGCAACCGCCAGCACCTACCCACAAGGTGGCAGCAGAGCAGGAAGCTTGTCCTCCTCTGCCTTTTGATCTTCCTTTGGCAGATTCCACAAGGAGCAACCTCAGGGGATGGAAAGTGTTGACTCCACCCAGCAGGAAAGAGCAGAGCCCCCAAGGGCAGGGGGTTTCAGGCACAAATGGCCAACAGATAAGTGTGTTCTTGTTAATGACTCACTGTGTGGCTGATGCTTCTCTAATCTTCACAGGCTCTAATTCTTTCAGTCCTCGGAGTAGCCCCATGAGCTGAGCACTGCTGCTACTCCCAGTCTAAAGACAAGGAGCTAGTCACATGGGGACCAACTTGCCCAAGCCTCATAGCTAGTGAGAGACTGAACAGAGTCAGATGTACCAGGAGCTGAGGGCCAGCACCAACTGCCTGCTTTTCCAATGTGTGTTACTATTTTCTTTTCAGTTAAAAAATTCACCTGGTACCCAGATCTTCATTTGCAATAGTATTTTCCAGTAAGGGGAACCAGACTCTGGAGAAATGCCTGATTCTAGAGCTAGAGCAGAAAATATGCAAGAAGCCTGGAGAAGCTTATGGGACCAGAAAGTAGGGAAGTGCTGAACACACACAACACACACACAACCAACACACCCACAGGCAAGTACACAACACCAAATACAACAATACACAAACATTCACACAACCACTCACAACACACAAATACACACACATACACATCCAACTGCACACACCCACAAACCACACACAACCATACACAAACATACACACAACCACATGCAACCACTAACAACACACAAATGCATACACATACACACAGCCATACACAACTACACACAAACATACACACACAACCACACAGGCACACATACAGCCACCACAACAACATGTAACCACACACAATCATACACAAACATACATACACAACCATACCAAGACACAAATACAAACACATTCACACAACAACACACATAACCACATACAAAAATACATATACAACCACACAACCACACAGAACCACTTAAAACACAAATACACACACAGCCACACACATAATCACATACAACCATGCACACCTCCACAGAGGCAACTACAGTCAACCACACACACACACTCTCTCTCACATGACCACATACACAAACACACAACCACACACTACCATTCACAAAAATACCCACAACCACTCACAACACACAAATACATGCACATACACAATTACACACACCAACACCCACACACCACTCACACACAAAAATATACACACAATCACACATACCACACACATGAATAACCACACACAATCACACATAATCACACACAACTACACACACTCACACACACAGGCAACTACATACACTCACACACATAGGCAACCACATACAATCACACATAGAACCACACACAACTACACATAGAGGTACACGCAAACACACACCACACACAACCATATACAACCACATACAACTACATACACACAACCACACCCTTGCACACACAGCCACACACATTCATTGATGGGGATATGTCAAAGGGACAAAGGAACCACTTGAAAGAAATGGAACCATTTTAGCAAGAAAATAAACAGAGTTAGATCATAACCCCAAGTCCCTGAATGGATATTGAGATAAATAAATGATTAAATAAATGAATAAGGAGAAACAGGTCTCTCGTTTAGAAGACTTTCAAAAGTGGATGTTGACTGTCCTCAAGGAAGTGGGACATAATTCCCCACTACTTCAGTGACTTTCTTCCAAATAGCACAGTGTGGAATGGGGTCGTCACTTTACAGTGGGACACCTGACAAATGCCACTTCAGCCAGGAGGTCAGCATCAACACTAATAAGTCATATGGATAGCATGTGGCCTGGACACCATGTGATGAGCATGGGCCTTCGCCTCTCTGGCCTCCCTCTTGAGACCATGACCCCAGGCTACTCAAGAGAGAATCATCAGACACACTCAGAAAAATTCTACAAAATACCCAAGAACTGAGAGTCTCAAGAAAAGCCTGAGAAACTGTCAGAGCCAAGAACCTAAGAAGACAGGATAGCTAAATGTGTTGTGATGTCCTGGATGGGCTCTGGGGGCAGAAAGAGGGCTTTAGGTAGAAACTAAAGACCTATGATAAAATGTTAAAAAGCCATATCCGTATTGGTTCATTAATCACAGCAGAGATATCACACTAACAGAAGATGTTAATATTTAGGGGACCTCTCTTGGTCATTTTTCTCCGTAAATCTAAAAAATGTTCTAAAATTAAATATTTACTTTTAAAAGTATAATTATCAAAATTGACTCTAAGGCAATAGACACTCCATAACATTTTAATTGGTAATGAAGATATGGATTTATCACTCATTACTTTTATATAAGAGATGTCTGCCTATGTATTATACAAGTGCATAAACCTACCTATGTCACATAAACATAGCCACTAGCTTCCCCGCTGCACACAGCCACACCAAATGTCCACAGAGACCGAACTTTCTCAGCAAGACTGTCCTCATGTGCCAGCACAGTGGCAGAACTGGGCAGGGGGCCCCGTGGGCAGCCCAGGGACCTCTGCTTTGTTCCGAAAGAAGAGAGAGCATGTGCCTGCCAATCAGTCCCACCCCACCCCCACCCACCATCAGCTTCCCGGATGATGCCTCCCCTCCCACTGAGTGTGGATGTAAATGAGGAGATCAGTGGTGGCTGTCCTTCCATCATGGGGTTGTCTGAGGAAAAGGCACAGGAAGGAAGGGTTCTAGGATGACAAATAACTGTCATCTCTCAAAAAGTAGCCTGTAGAAATACTAATAAATTCTTTCATGTGCCAAGTGCATCTAAAGAGCTGTCCTCCTTGACGTCCTCCTCTGATGCTTGCTGTGAAGTATGCATGGGCGTAGCCTTAAGGAACACAACAAGCATCAGTGCAGACAAGAGTGGACCCCTCTGTGCCCATTGTTTTGAATGAATACGATCGAGCAATATGAAGGCATTACTAAAACTTTTGAAATATGGAAATCTACAGTTTAAACCAGTTTTTTTTTAAAGAGGAAGACAGGAAATTGGAACAATGTAGCCATTCTTCACATAAGCCCCATCATGGCTCTGGGAGAACATCCAAGTTTGTTACTGTTAATGTTTCTTTTAAATTATATTTTATGTTTGTGATAACAAACGGTTTCTTTGGCTGACTTTTACTCCTCCTGAAATTGACGGGTTGCCTTCTAATGTAGTCCTCACTGACATCTCCCCCGACCCTCTTCTTGTCCTGAGTTATAATATCTGCCAGATCCTGTGACAGTCCAGTTACCCAATGACATGTGGAGTAAATTATTCATTATTACAGAACTGATGGAACGCAGCACTCTAGCAGACTCCCCTAAACTTGAGAAGTTTCATCAGGTGTAGGTTTCCAGCTGAGCACCCTGCTCCTGCAGTCCCGATCAGTTCAACAAACATTGAGCAGTTTGCGCACCCTAGATTAGATGTCATTGCTCTGCCCCAGTGTGTGCTCTAATCCTTACCATTAAATAAGATGCACTTACTCTTCCATTGCGTCCCCTTAAATAAGAAGAGACTGAAGATCCCAAAATGCCCCAAAGTTATCCTCCAAAGACAATGTTGTTGATGACTTATACTAGATCAATCACCACTGAAGGTCGCCTGTCCTATTTGGCAATATTTGCTCAGTAACTAATAAAGATCAGCCTGTAGTTATTTATATTAGGTTATCATCTCTCCAGGGTGAAGCTTAATCCATTTTGCGATGTTTTTCCCAACAAGACAACATGAGTTTCTTCGTCTGAAAATGAATTAAGTGCACGGCTTCTAAATATGGGATCTGACATTGTTCTTGTTACAAAAAGCAATTTATTCCCCAAAAGGCTTACACTTCAAAGGTTATATAAAAAGGTTCAAATATCAATGCTATCCATTTTTCAATTACTGGGCTTCCTAACACCACTAGCTTTTGGACAGATAAGCAGTGGTATCAGCTTTCTTATTCACCATCTTATAGGTTTCCAATTCCACCGCACAGAGAAGCAAATTTATTGTAATACATTTAGCTGCTTTGGAAACAGGAGTATCCGGACTGTTTCCTCCAAGACTATAGAAGGTATCAAATAGCATCTTAAAGGGATATTTATGAAGTGCTAGATACTAATGATTGCAATTGTAGATAGAGCTTCAAGTGTCTACCTATAAACAGGCTCATGGAAAAAAAAAAGAGGATCAGGTGACTGGAGGGAAGGTATTTTCATCGTATGAAAATTAAGGAGCCATGAAAACAATCTAAGCATCTCTTAACAGATAATCTATAGACATGTTGTTTCCCTATGAGGGAAGGAAGAACCTGCCCGTCTTCTGTTGTGCCCTCAGACAAAAGAAAATCATGTTGTTCATATTTTATTTCTGACAATTAAAAAGGAAACTTTGGACTATGCGTGAAGGATTATTTGGTAAAAGAAACAATGCCCAATACTCAAAAATATATTTTTTTTTATTGCAAACCCAGGTGTGTCATACAAGATTTTTCACATTTGAGCAAGAAAGACAGAATATTCAAATTCATATATTTGTGTAGATTCTTCTCAGTGGCAAAACTCTTTTTAAAGCTTACAGAGATAAGTTTAATTTATCTTATTAGAGATACTAATAATATGGCTTCATAATGGCCAAAGTAGGGAGGTAGGGCTAGGCTAAGAACCAGTCCCATTAGCAGGAAAGCCACACAACACAGGGTGGTTTCGCTCACTGCTGGAATTGCAGTGGCCCTCCTAGGGGGCCAAATGTCCAGTGTTGGGCCCTGGCCACACTGTGCTAGGTCTTAGCTCAGGGGGACGCATCCTGATGCCACCTATGTGGCCAGTTCTCCAGTGCAGGAAAGCAACATCTGTAAGTGAATTATTACATAATTATAGGGACCCACGAGTTGAGTTGATTCAATCAGGTGAATCTACCTGGAGCACAGACTGGACACGGTAGATGTGCCTGACCATGACCTGATCACTGCTAGAGAAGTAGTCAGTTTTGAACACCATTGCATGGTTTCCATAAACTCCCACCAGTTAAGCTATCAACAATGACTGGCAATGCCTTATTTGACAGCCTCCCTGCTATCGGCTAGAGCAAATTGCTCAGAAACAAGAATTTATAAACATACTAAATGTATACTACTAACTGATCCATTTCAAGCACATATCTTATGTGTCAGTGTCTATGTGCAGTTGAATTTGAGGCCTAGTGAAGCAAGAATTACAAGATGTCTGAAGGAAACATTAGGCCCTGGTCTCAAGGCTTGGAAAAGTCAGGAGTATCATTTCTGGTTCCTCTGCGCAGAGTCCTGAAGGAAAGCAGGAACCAGAGGGATCCAGGACTCAGCTTTGCAAGGACCACCTCTCCTCCATTCCCACATGTCCCCTGCAGCAAGTCTTCCACATCAGGGTGAGCTCATCAGCTCAAAAGTTGACTTTCCATGCATGTACTGTGTTCCAGAAAGCATGTGCCCTGATCTCTGGGTGCACAAGAGAGGCCCCCTGAGTTTCAACATCCCTCCTGCTTCAGCTTGGATGGCCTCTCTGTCTTCACAGAAAATTTCATTAATGGGCATTTTTATCATGTGCTGCATGGAGTCTCTAAGAACAACTTGCTTTGTACTGGTTATTGACTGGACACTCCAAAGAGATTAATGATGAAAAAAATACAATACACTTCAATTAACATTTTGATGGGAAAAAAGGCCAATTTCTACAGATGGTAGCATGGAGTCAGCAGTGCCTGTTCTCTGAGCTGAATTCTGTTTGTGTGATGATAGTTCTGGTAGTGATTACCAGTATCTAGATAACACTTACTGGAAGTCACACATTATTTTAAGTGTTTTTATATACTAATTCACAGGCTTCTCACAACTTTCTTGTAGAGGCTACAAGATAGGAACTGTTATCCCCTATTTCATAGGTGAACAAACTAAGCCAAGGGGAAGACATAGCCTTGTAACATATAATTAGTTCATCTGATGTATCAGAGGGAGTTATAAGTGGTTTTCTCTATATCCTTTGAGTTATTTGAGAGATTGCTAAAGAATATGTAATGTAAGAATATCTTGTATGTCTGATGGTGGGGCCTTTGGGAGTTGTTCGTGGGGCGCTGGCCTAGATTATCATCAGTGGCTCATTCCATGACATCAAACCCATCTCTCACTCCAAGCCCCATGCTTTGACCGTGACTCTCTACTTTTGATTATTAATACCTAGCAGTGTGTAGACACAGGGTGATTCACACTTCTGCTGGCTTCACACTTCTGCTGGGGCACAACAGGCTATAATAATCAAGGTCATCTGCTTTCATGCAGAATAAAATCAAGCAACTCAGAGGAAAAGTTTCCACATCGCCACCATGAAATGATTCATGAATGTGGGTCCTCAGGCCCACCATGGAGACTGAGAATTATTCTCTGAAAAAAACCACAAAAACAGGAAGTGCAGACAGTTGATGTGATCGCCTACACTTTTTATCTAAGGGTTAGAGTGTACAAAAAATTGTGCATATCAGCAAGTTGTGCTTAAATCTGACAGGTATGCTGATGATTTTCTAAATGCACATTTGTGTATTTTCAGGCTGGAACAAGATGCTCATGACTGAGACACCCTGAAAGAGAGTAAAGTGACGGGAACACCACTCACTCAGAAGACATCTAACGATGGCAGCGAGCCTTACAGTGCTCACACTCAGATCCCAAACAGAAACCTGGAATCCCAGCTGTATCTGCAGCTTTATCTTAATTAGTATCTCACATCACCATCTATTGATGAAAACAATTCCAATGTCACTGGTATGATATTTTCTTTAAACATTTAAGAAGAATATATTTTTAATTACCATTCCATTTCTAGTGTAAAATTATATCATCTGGAGTCATTACAGAGTTAATTTAGTGTTTTAACAATATTTACTTTGTGCTTTTTGTCATCAACATGTAGAGAGCAACAGAGACAAAAGAAAAACATATTTGGCATTTTCTACAAGGGTTGCCATAGATGATTTTCTTCTACAAATATGTTTAGGAAGACTAGTACACTAGTCTAAATTAGTTTTTTCCCTCCTTTCTCTGCTGGTAATTAGCATTGGGGAGTGGGTCTGAGTTAACTATTAATAGTTGAGAGGTAAACCTGAATTTTGAAAACAACACATTTGCAGACACAGTAAAAACCTGATTCTTGCACTTATTTGAAGAACGTATCAGTGAATGGAAATTTCCAACTGTGTGAGACGACGGAACGACTGTGTTTTCCCAGCTGACGTTCATTTATGTTGCACACTGCTGTATACCTGCATTGTTGTCTAACCGTGTTAATTTCTTCTAACCATAAGGGGTACAGGAAAAGAACTTTTCATATGTCCCTGAGCCATCAGGCACTGTCTACATACACAGAAGTTGTTTTTGCACTCAGCGTTTAACCCAAGTGCTGCTGCCTAAAAGTGGGGTGTTAATAGGAAGCACAACCAGTACGTGCAGCCGGGAAGAACTCCTCATTCCTCGTTCTGCTAGCCAAGGTGGCCAGGAGTGTTATTTCTCTTGGTACATGTGGTGAGGGATAAGGGGAAATAACACAGGGCTGCCCACGGAAGGCCGCCAATGCCTCCTCACACATGCTCGTGCACACTTACACACACGCAGGGGTGTTCATACTACTCTCCCCTGCCAGCCCTCCCCACTCTTTGTAAACTGAGCATTTGCCAGAAGTGCTTTTTACATATTATTTGTTATTATTGTTTTGAGGAGGGATCTCACTCCATCGCCCTAAATGGAATGCAGTGGCATGGTCATGGCTCACCATGGTCTTGACCTCCTGGGCTCAGGTGATCCTTCCATTGCAGTCTCCAGAGTAGTTGGGACTACACCTGGGATTAGTCACTCCCCACTATTTTCTTATTTTATTTTTTTTAAGAAACGAAGCCTTGCTATATTACCTAGGCTGGTTTCAAATTCCAGGGCTCAAACAGTCCTCCCAAAATGCTGAGATGACAGTCATAAGTGTTACACTTCACTGTAGCTAATCCTCACACAAGCTCAACCACACAATAATCAACCCCCCCAACCTGATGTGTAAACTCAAACTCAGAGAGGTCGAGTGACATTGCAAGGTTTCACAATTATCACATGAGGCAAGGAATCAGGGTGAATCTAGGCAATTAGATAAAAAACATAATGCCTTTTAGCTTCCTGCATGCCACATGGAAAGTTAGTCCTCTCCCCATGCTCTAGTCTCTTCTTCTCACCTTCATTTAATCTTTTACATTTTCGTATAGAATGTAAAGTTTAGAATAAAAAACAAGGAGATTTTTGTGAACTGAAAGACAGCAAACCAAAATATACCCAGAGCAAGATGCCCTGAACTCAAGACACCTCCCCATGGACTGTTTCTGTTGCTTTGCCTCCTTATTCTGTGAGGAGAAGCACTTTCAGTCATTCCTCAACACCCCTGAACTTTTGTCACAAACCTAATTTTGCCACCTGTCACCATATGACCCACTCTGGCCTCTGTACTTAACTTATAAAACAGGGCAAATCATACTTGCTCTGAAATTCTCGAAGGAATGCTTGATGAGATAGCAACAAGAACTTTGAAAAAAGCCAATGATAGCACAAGACGACATCATCATTGCTTCTCTGAGACCTGTTCTGAGCCGGGTTCTTGTTCTGGCACCCACATCTCTGCCAGTGATATGACCTCTGAGCTGAGGCCTGCTCCATTCTCCATCCTATGGTTTTGCTTTTGTTGAAACAGATTGGTTGCCGCAGAAAATCCTCAGCCATCAGAAAGTCTCAGAAAAAAGTCCATGGAGTTTATTATTTTAATACTAAATAGGTTTTTTGTTGTTTAAAAAAAAACTTCCTTTTAATTAAATACCCTCCTTTAGGTTGGGCGTGGTGACTGAAGCCTGTAATCCCAGCACTTTGGGAGGCCAAGGCAAGAGGACTGCCTGAGCTCAGGGGTTCAAGACCAGCCTGGGCAACTTGTTAACACCTTGTCTCTACAATAAATCAAAAAATAAGTCAGGCATGGTAGTGTGTGCCTGTAGTTCCACCTGCTTGGAAGTCTGAGGTGGAAGGATCGCCTGAGTCCAGCAGGCTGAGGATACAGTAGCCATGAGAGTGCCACTGCTCTCTAGCCTAGGTTACAAAGTGAGACTCTAACTCAAAAAGAAAAAAAACCCTCCTTCAGTGTGACAGTAAAAAATCATTTCTATGACATACTTTATTAAAATTATTTTGTTAATTAGGACATTCAAAAATGACACTTGGAAGCTTGAGCACCTTTTGTTTCCCATTAAAGCCTCTTTCTGGAAATCACTAACCTTTAATTACAAGTATGTACTGTATGAACAAAGGCATCTTACAGGAAGGGTATGCAAGCGGGAGGCAGTTCAAAGCCCAAATTCGACGACCATTCTGGCTGCAGCCTGCTCAAAGCAGATCACCTGCCTCTATCAGGAAGCCCTGAAAGTCTCGACAACCTTCAGCAACTCTGCATGTAGAAGGCAATGCTACATTCTGGGCAGTTCTGGAAAGTCATGTGCACCAGCATTCTTCTCTCAGTCTGGGGGGCAACAAGCAGGTAAGGAAAGAAAGGATCAGTGAGGACCAAGGTTATGGGGAGCCCCAGCTCTGTGCAGAGTGTGATGCTTCCTGGTTAGAGACACTCGCCCACTGTATCCAGGGACAATTTCTAAACCATCATGTTTGCTTATTTCAAGTGTACAATTCAATAGTTTTAGCAAATATACAGAGTGGTGGAGCCATCAGAGTTGAATTTGACAACATCCTCTTCACCCCCAAAAGAAACCTGGTGCCTCCCGTGCAGTCCCTTCCCAGGCCCACCTCCAAGTCCCAGATCCGCTTTTAAAAAGACAGTTTTCCAAATTCTGCTGCTGATTCTTTGGGTCAGGGTGTCTGGGAGTGGATTTGACACATACATGTTCTCAGCCTCTCCAGGAGATTCAAGCTTGACCCAGATTTGAGAAGCTCTCTAGGAGGAAGAGAAAGTTTTACCTCAGCCTGAAGAGAGAGAACCAGAGAGACATCATTCATGATGGCAGTCCTTGTGAGTATGGTTTGGTTTAAGGCACCAGAAATTCTTCACATAACACTGGCCCCAAGTCTCATGAGTCCAAGTAGCATGTGCCAGTTCACATGCACTTCAGAGATTTACATCACCATGAAATTTTCTAGTGTAGAGTAAACTTTAAAAAGATGTCAAACCTATAAATATTATTCCCTAAACTATATTTTTTGACTCAACATTAGAACCTATTTAGAATGCTCTTTGTTTTCTCCTACAAAGCCCCAAAGTTTATTAATGCAAACCTAAATTACAATAAACCCTCATAAGCACCGCACCTCCCAAACCAACACACTCCCTATCCTGCCTGATAAAAGCCAAATGAGTTCATCATAATTAATGCTATAGAACAAACCCTGCATAATAATAATTAACCACATATTGTTAAGTGCTATCAAAAATGCATGGCATTTAATTAGCTTGAAACAACATTCTCTGCATATTACAAAATGAGCTAATGTTATTCTTGGGATGATCATTCTTCAGCAGGAAGTACTTTTGCTAACAGTCTTTTAATGTATTTATTAGTACTTCAATAATATTGAAGTACTGCACTAGCAATTTAGCTTAAATATTCCATTTCAATTAAACATTTGACCTCTTTGAACTCCCTGGAATTCTCAAATTAGTGACTGGTTTGTAATTATGCCATTTGTGGGTACAGTATAATATAATAACTCCAGAGTTTCATTGTTTTAGTACCTAATGGAGATGTTTTGTATAATGAAAAATTTCCAGCATATTGTTACCAGTTCCCTCGGGGGTGGAACTGGCCACAACGTCACTCAAGGTCATGAGAGAAAAATTCGACAATAGCCAATACATGGAGCAAAAACTCAGATTCAGCAGACCTGTGTTCTACTGCCCAGTCGGTTGCTAACTTGCAGTGTTTCCTTTCTCTCCGCTGAGCATTTACTCTTGTATAATATGTGATAACACTGCTAGGTTCATTTTTCTTCCCAAAGCTTCTAAGAGACTATACTAGTTTAAAATGTATGTGTGAATGACTGTGCTGATTGATAAAAATACTTGAGTAACGTGTAAGGTGATGATATGATCCTTAATAGGAAGAATTAACATGATTCCATGTTTTTCTAAAACAAAAATGAAGTCTCATAAAGATTATCATGCTGTATTTGCATTTATACTGTTTCTTGAAAGTCATAGTAGCAACTACTACCTATAAATAAATAACACAGCTGTGTGTTTGTGTATAATCCTTTGAATAAGTAAGCATGTAAGAAAGTCTGTTGAATGTCTATTGAATAAAATGGCAAGTTTTAATCTTATGTGGTATTACCTTTGGCTAAAATGTTGCATTAGTTCACCATCATCCATCAACTAAATCAGGTAAGAGTGAGGATCTAAGTGTGATCATCCTGGACAAAAGTTCTGTCTATCTGTAGACCTGTGAATCTAGAAACCAAGTTATCTTCACTCAAAATACAAAGATGTGATGAGTATCTTTGGTAATAGACATTCTGGTTATAGACATTAGTGTTCAAATGGGAGAGAAGGAAGGAAAGGAAAAAGGGGAAAAAATGAGTTAACTAGTGCCAGGTAATTTCAAAAGGGGAAATTATGTAATTATGCCATTGTAATTATGCCACTTGTGAGTACAGTATGAAAACTCCAGAGTTTTATTGTTCTAGTACCCAATAGAGATGGTCTGTATGATGAAAGATTCCCAACATATTGGTACCAATTCCCTCAGTGGTAGAACCAGTCACAATATGACTCAAAGTCATGAAAGAAAAATTTGGCAATAGTTGAATTAGGCAGTGGTTTACCACACATTTTGGAGGTAGGGGGCATTTTCTTTCTACCACACACATCTTTACTCCTGCTATTCTTTTTTTAATTGACACACAGTAATTGTACATATTTAGGAGTTACAGTGTCATATTTCAAATATCAAGTCCTCTGCAACTATGACCTTGCCCTCCAAGGCATTTTTTTTCTTTTCTTATGAATGATAGCACTTATTTACTGCTGAGTAACTGCTGAGTGTGAATCTGTTTCCTGCCCTCTTTAATTTGGTCCTCTCTCCTTTTGGATCAAGTCAGCAGTGTTTCTGCTGATAAAAAAATTCTAGAACTTTGTGGACTTCCCATACACGTCACTGGGACTCACATTATTAGACAAGAGGCTTGTTCATAGATCTTTCCTACATAAGCCCATGTCTATTGTTGGCATTTGTTAAGAAAGCTGAGGGACAATGCCTTCAGCTTCCTTAATCTCTTCAAGTAGCCTGTGTGTTACTGGTTACTCCAGCCTTTAATCTTTCTGAGGTATTAGTGAAAAGTTTTTTTCTCAAAATATATCACAAATTTATAGTAACCAAAACAGCATAGTACTGCATAATAACAGACACAGCTTAATGGAATATATCACTCAGAAATAAATTCACGTGTTTACAATCAACTGATTTGTGATAAAGACACCAAGAATATTCATTGGGGAAAGGAACAATCTCTTAAGCAAATAGTGCTGAGGAAACTGAACATCTATATGCAGAAAAATGAAACTAGATGTCTATTTCTCACCTTATATAAAAAGTGACTCAAAATGGAATAGAGATTTAAATGTAAAACCCTAAACTATGAAATCGGTGGGAGTGCAAACTAGTGCAACCTCTATGGAAAACAGTGTGGCGATTCCTAAAAGCTCTAAATATCAACCTCCCATATGACCGCGCAATCTCCTTACTGGGAATATACCCTGAAGAACTCAAATCACTCTATAAAAAAGATACCTGCATACGTATGTTTATCACAGCATTGTTCCCAATAGCAAGAACCTGGAATCAACCATACTGGCCATCAAAAGAAGACTGGATTTAAAAAATGTGGTACATATACACGATGGAATACTACGCAGCCATAAAAAAGAACAAAATCAACCTGGATGGAACTAGAGTCAATAATACTGAGTGACCTCTCACAGAAACAAAGATCTGAGTATCACATGTTTTCACTCATATAGCGAAAGGACTGACAGTGGTGGAAAACTATGGGGGGAGGAGGGAAAGGGAGGTGGGATTAACGGTAGTCAATATCTGTCTGGGGACGGGGAGACATTATCAACAAGGGTGCCTGAACGAAACGTATTTGTATACCTAACCCTTAACTGTACACCACAATATCAAAATAAAAAATATTGATTAAAAAAAAAAAGAAATTACCTAAGGAAAAAAAGAATGCCTCAAAACATCAGTCTGGATTTAAAAATCTATGAATAAAACCTCAAGATGTATCCTTATCTTGGCTTTTTCACTAGAGCACATTTTCCTGACAATGAATCTCTTAATTTTATCATGTTTTGCAACTTGGATAGACTGAGCATTTTCTAAACCATTACAGTTTAGTTCCTTTTGTTTAGCAATTTTTTCTCTATGTTTCTCTTTTTGCATTTTAGTGTAAGTGGCAAGGGGAAAGCAGGCTATTCTCCCTGCAACTTGCTTGGAAATCCCTTCAGCTACATGTCCATCTCCTGGTTTGTACACCTACCGCTTGTCATATGACTGCAGGACACATTTCCACCAAGTATTGGCCTCTACATAGCAAGGACTGCCTTTCTCCAGTTGCAGCAGAAGCTCTTCACTTCCTCTGAGCCCTCACCACCAGCATCCTCCTGCCTACAAGGCCTTACGAGCTGCATTATCATTGTCAAAGCCAGCAACAGTGCGTTCAGTCCCTACATAGCCTCTCTCCAAATCTCCTTATGCCACCCCCTTTTGAGGAGTCCATATAAGTAGATTGAATCCACCTGTATAATCCAGGTTAATCTTCCTCTTTTAAAGTCAACTGATGGCCAGACTCGGTGGCTCAGCCTGTAATCCCAGCACTTTTGGAGGCCGAGGAGAGTGGATTGCCTGAGCCCACGTGTTCAAGACCAGTCTGGGCAACTTGGCGAGACCTCGTCTCTACAATAAATAAAAAATTAGCTGGGCGTGGTACTTGGAGTACTGAGACAGAAGCATCACCTGAGCCCAGCAGGTCGACGCTGGGGTGGTGGTGAGCGTGCCACTGCACTCTAGCCTAGGCGAGAAGTGAGACTCCAGCTCAAAAAAATTGCCACTGCACTCCAGCCTAGGCAAGGAGTGAGACTCCAGCTCAAAACATTGAAAAATTTTAAAAATAAAGTCAGCTGATTAGTAACCTTAATTCCACTGGCAAACTTAAATCTCTTTTGCCATCTAAATTAACATATTCACAGGTTCTAGGATTAGGATATGGACATCTTTGGGATGGGGGGGCATTATTCTGTCTGTCACACACATTTACTCTTGTTATTCTTTGTTTTTAATTTACACATGATTGTACATATTTATGGGTCACAGTGAGATCTTTCAAGACCTGTATAAACATGTAATGATCAAATCAGTGTAATTAACATATCCATCACTTCAAACAATTATCATTTTTTCATGTGGAGAACATTTAAAATCCTCTCTCCATCTGCTGGGGGAAAGAGGGGCACACCTCATCAACAAGGGTACCTGCATAATGAACATTCGTATACCTAACCCTGAATTGCGTCCCACATCTTTAAAATAAAAAAATCAAAAGTCAAAAAATTTAAAAAAATAAAATCCTCACCCAGCTATTTGGAGACAGAATAAATTGCTATCTATAGTCACCCTGTAGTGCCACAGAACACTAAAACTTATTCCTCCTATCTAGTTGTAATTTTCAATCTGTTAGCCAACCTCTTCCTATTCCCTCCCAAACACTCAACACTTCTTAGTCTCTGGTAATTACTTCTACTAGATGAACTTATTTAGCCTCCACATATGAATAAGATCATACAGTTTCTGTCTGTCTGTGCCTGGCTTATTGCACTTAACATAATATACTTCAGGCTCATCTCTGTTGCTTCAAATTACGGGATTATATTCTTTTTATGACTGGCTGAATAGTATTCCACAGTGTATATATACCACATCTTCTTTATCCATTCATTCATTGGTGGATCCATAGGTTGATTTCATAGCTTGGCTATTGTAAATAGTGCTGCAGTAAAATGAAAGAGCAATGTATTGGATTTCTTTTCTTTGGATATATAGCCAGTAGTGGGATTGTTGGATCATAGGAGGAGTCTTCATACTGTTTTTCATAATTGCTGTATTAATTTACATGACTAAAAACACTGTATAAAAGTTTCATTTTCCCCTCATCCTTGCCAGCATGTGTATTTTTTGTCACTTTGATAACATCCATTCAAACTTGGAAGAGATAATATCTCATTGAAGACTTTATTTGCATTTCCCTGATGATCAGTGATGTTGAGCATATTTTCATATACCTGGCCATTTGTAGGTCTTCTTTTGAGAATTATCTATTCAGATCTTTTGCCCATTTTTAATTGGACTTTTTGTCATTGTTTTACTTTTTTCTTTTTTTGTATGTTTGTTTTTGCCATGAGTTGTTTGAGTTCCTTTTATATTCTGGATGAAAATCCCTTGTCATATAAATAGTTTACTAATATTTAATCTCATTCTGTAGATTACCTCTTTACTCTGTTGATTGATTGCTATATTCATTGTGCAGAAGGTTTTTAGTTTGGTGTAATCACACTCATCTATTTTTGCTTTTGTTGCCTGTACTTTTGAAGTGTTATTCATAAATTTTTTACCTATACTAGTATTTTGAAGCATTTCCTGAGGTTTTTTTTTTTTCAGGTAGTTTCATAGTTTAAGGTCTTACATTTAAATCTCAATTTCATTTTGAGTTGCTTTATGTATAAGGTGAGAGATGAGTACTAGTTTTATATTGCTGAATATGGATATTCAGCTTTCCCAGCATCACTTGCCTAAGAGATTGTCCCTTTATCCAGTGAATGTTCTTGGCATCTCTATCAAAAATCAGTTTATTACAAACATGTGAATTTATTTTTAGGTAATCCTTTTTGTTCCAGTAAGCCATGTGCCTGTTATTATACATGCTGTTCTGGTTACTATAAATTTGTGATATATTTTGAGGCCAGGTAGCTTTGCTCTATTTGCTTAGAATTTCTTAGACTATTCAAAGTCCTTTGTGGGTCTACATGCATTTTAGGATTTTTTTTCTATTTCTGTAAAGAATGTTCCTGGTTTTGAAAGGGATTGCATTGACTCTGAAAAATACTATAGTAGTATGGACATTTTAGCTATATTCTTCCAATTTATGAACATGAGATGTCTTTTCATTTTGTGTATGTGTGCCTTCTTCAATTTATTTCATCAGAATTTTATAATTTTTACTAGAGATCTTTACTTTCTTGGATAAATTTTTGTATTGTGACTTTGTATTCTGCTACTTTCCTGAATTTGTTTATTAGCTCTAAGGGTTTTTTTGGTGGGGTCTTTACATTTTTCTATATGTAAGATCCGGTTGTCTACAGACAGAGGCAATTTGACTATCTCCTTTATAATTTGGATGTTCTTTATTTCTCCATCTTTCCTAATTGCTCTGGTTAAGACTTCCAGCACTATGTTAAATAAGAGTGTTAAAGCAGGCATATTTATCTTGTTCCACTTCTTCGAGGAAAACCTTTCAACATTTCCCTGTTCAGTATGATGTTAGTTGTGGGTTTGTCATATATGGTCTTTATTATGTTGAGATACATTTCTCCTATGCCTAATTTGGTAAGAGTTTTTATCATGAAGAAATATTGAACTTTATCACAATCTTTTTCTGCATCTATTGAGATGATCGTATAGTATTTGTTCTTTATTCTACCAATGCAATGTATCATGTTGATTGATTTGTGTACATTGAACCATCCTTGCATCCATTAGATAATCCCCCTTGATCATGCTATAATATCTGTATGATGTGCTGATGAGTTCAGTTCGCTAATTTGTTCTGAGAATTTTTGTATGTATTTTCTTTTTTTATGCACATTTTTTATTTTAAAATTGTGGGGTACAATTAAGGGTTAGGTGTACAAATACGCATTGTGTAGGTACCATTGTTGATAAGGTGTGCTCCCCTCATTCCCAGACAGATATCGATTACCATCAATCCCACCTCCCTTCCCCTCCCTGCCCCCACCATAGTTTCCTGCCACTGTCAATCCTTTTCTTATAGTATTATGATAGTTGTTCAAGGTCCACTTATGAGTGAGAATATGTGATACTCAGATCTTTGTTTCTGTGAGAGATCACTCAGTATTATAAACTCTAATTCCATCCAGGTTGCTGCAAAATTAATGATTTGTTCTTTTTTATGGCTGCATAATATTCCATTGTATATATGTGCCACTTTTTTTTTTTTATCCAGTCCTCTTTTGATGGACAGCATATGTGGAAATCAGTGTGGCGATTTCTAAAAGCTCTAAAAATTGACCTTCCATATGACCCCACAATCCCCCTACTGGGAATATACCCTGAAGAACTCAAATCACTCTATAAAAAAGATACCTGCACACATATGTTTATTGCAGCATTATTCACAATAGTAAGATCATGGAACCAACCATGCTGTCCATCAAAAGAGGACTGGATTAAAATAATTTTTGTATCTATTTTCATCAGAGATAATAACTTGTAGTTTTCTTTTTGTGGTCTTGGATGGTTTTGAGATCAGATTAATGTTGTCCTCATAGACTGGGAGAATTCTTTACTCTTCTTTTTCTTTTTTTGAATTGGTATTAGTTCTTCTTTATATGTTTGGTAGAATTTACAAGTAAACCATCCAATCTTAGATTTTCTTTGTTATGAGATTTTTTATGACTGTTCCAGTCTCATTACTTATCATTGGTCTGTTCAGGTTTTCTGTTTATTTCTTGTTCAATCATGTAGGGTTGTATGTGTTCAGGAATTTATCATTTTGTCTAGTTTTTTTAAGGTTTTGGCATGTAATTGTTCATAATAGTCTTCAATGAGCTTTTGTATTTCTTTGCTATCAGTTGTAATGTCTCCTTTTTTTTTTTTTTTGAGTTGGAGTCTCACTCTGTTGCCCAGACTGGAGTGCCGTGGCCGCTCCCAGTCACCGCAGTCTCAACCTGCTGGGCTTGGGTGATCCTTCCGCCTCAGCCTTCGAAGTAGCTGGAACTACAGGGGCGCGCTCCCATGCCCAGCTAATCTTTTTGATTTATTGTAGAGATGAGTTCTCGCCAAGTTGCCCAGGCGGGTCTTGAACCCAGAGGCTCAGGCAATCCATTCACCTAAGACTCCCAAAGCGTGGGATTACAGGCTGAGCCACTGGGCCTGGCAATGTCTCCTTTTTGTTTCTGATTTTATTTATGTTGATCTTCTGTCTTATTTTCTTAGTGTAGCAAGTGACTTAATGATTTTATTTATCTCTTCAAATATCAACTTTTTATTGATCTGTTATTGTGTGTGTGTGTGTGTGTGTGTGTTTTAGTCTCTATGTAGTTTATTTCTGCTCTGACTCGTATCACTTCTTTTCTCCCACTAATTTTGCTTTTATTTTTCTGCTTTTCTAATTTTTTTTGAAGTACAGTCTTAAGTTGTTTGTTTTGAATCTTTCTATCTTTTTAATTAACATATTTGTTGTTATAAACTTCCCTCTTAGAACCACTTGTCTGTGTCTCATAGGTTTTGGTAAATTGTATTTCTAATTTCATCTATTTTAACAAATTTTACACTTTCCTTCTTAATTTTTTTAAGTGACTCATTGGTTGTTTAGAAGTATGTTATTCATTTTTCGTGTATTTGTACAATTTCCAAAATTCCTTTTGTTATTGATTTCTAGTTTTATTTCATTGTGATCTAAGAGGATACTTGATATATTTTTTATTTTTTAAAATTTTTTGAGACTTGTTTTGTGGTCTAATATGAGGTTTATTCTAGATAATGTTTCATGTACTGATGAGACGAATGCATATTCTGCAACTATTGCCTAAAATTTTGCGTGAAATTAAATATTCTGTAATTCTCTGTTAAGTTCATTTGGTCTGTAATGTAGTTTATAATCAATATCTCTGTTAATATTCTTTCTAGATCATATATCTGTTCAGTGCTGATAGTGGAGTGATAAAATTCTCAGCTATTATTGTATTGGAGTTTATCTTTCTCTTTAGATCTAATTATATTTTTTAGGGCTTTTGATATTGGGTGCATATGTATTTTTAATTATTATACCCTCTTGAAATAATTTATTTATCATTACATATGACTTCTTTGTCTTTTTTTATAGCTTTGAATTAAGGTCTATTTTATCTGATCCAAATATAGCTACTTCTGCTCATTTTTGCTTTCCATTGAAGTGAAATACATTTTTCTATCTCATCACTTTCAGTATATGTGCACTATTAGAGGTGAAGTGAGATTCTAGTAGGCAGCATATAATTGGTTCTTGTTGTTTTAGCTATTCAATCAGTCTATATTTTACCTGGAAAACTTAATCTGCTAACATTTTTAAATATTATTTATATGTGAGGACCTCTGTCAGCTTGCTAATTTTTCTTTGTTTCTTTCTTCCTCTCTTACTGTTTTTCTTTGTGATTTGGTGATTTCTATAATAATAAGCTTTGATTTATTTCTCTTTCTCATATGTGTATCTACTCTTCCAGTAAGTGTTATACTTCCATGTGTGTTTATGATGACAGTTATCATCCTTTCACTTGCAGAAGTAGGACTCTTAAGCAGGAAATTCTGAAGAGAATTTCACGTAAGGCTGGTCTACTGGTGATGAATTCTCTGAGCTTTTCCTTGTCTGGGAAAGATTCATTATCTTTCAGTTCTGAATGATAGCTTTGCTGGGTATAGTATTTTTGGCTGACTTTTTTTTTCTTTCAGTACTTTGACTATGTCATTCCATTCTCTCCAGGCTTATAAATTTCTGCTAAGAAAATGGCTGTTAGTCAAATAGAGATTACCTTATATGTAACTTGAAACTTTTCTTTTGCTATTTTTAAAATTGTCTTTTTGTCTTCATCTTTTCACTGTTTGATTATAACTCTGAGCTTCTGAGATGACCCTTTTGGGTGGAATCTATTTGGAGATATTTGAGCTTCCTGGATCTGAATGTCCATGTGTTTCAAGACTTAGGAAGTTTTCAGCTATCATTTTATTTAATAGGTGTTGTATGCTTTTGTCCATCTCTTCACCTTTTGGAATTAACAAAATGCAAATATTTGTTTGCTCCATAGTGTCTTATAAGCCCTATATAATTTATTTATTTATTTTTTCTTTTTTTCATCTAACTGGATTATCCCAAAAGACTTGTCTTAATGTTTAGAAACTCTGTCTTCTCCTTGAATGAGTCTGTTGTTGAAGTCTTTAATTGGATTATTTATTTCATTCATTGAATTTTTTTATTTTTTATTTTTTTGAGTTGAAGTCTCACTCTGTCACCCAGACTGGAGTGCAGTGGCCACTACCGGCCACCACAGCCTCAACCTGCTGGGTTCCAGCGATCCTTCCATTCAGGCTTCCAAGTAACTGGAACTACAGGCGTGTGCTACCACGCCTGGCTAATTTTTTATTTATTGTAGAGATGATGTCTTGCCAAGTTGCCTGGGCTCAGGCAATCCACTCACCTCAGCCTCCCAAAGGCACAGGTTTATACACTGAGCCACCAAGCCCGGCTCATTCATTGGGTTTTAGCTCCAAAATTTCTGTTGATTCTTTTCTATAATATGTATCTCTGTGGAATTTCTTCTTCTGATAATAAATTATTTTCCTAATTTTTATTGGGGAAAATCATTAAACTGTATTACCAGAAATATCAGAATAAAAATTGTTGCACTATATCCATAAAAATTGAAATGTGATATTTTAATGATGCTGCCAGTATTCATCAAATTTAATCTCTAAATTCATTGCAATTTTATCAGGGAATATTTATGTTAGAATTAGTTGTTATATTTCTTTTTCTTTTCCTCTTTTATGTTGTTGTTGAATTGGCTATCTGTATTCTCCTATATAATACTTAGAGTTCCTAAGGTTATTAATTTTTTTCTTTTTGTAATTAAGTAAGGTAGATTTATTAAATACAGAGATACCTGCAAAATAGAAGCAGGCAGTACAGCAGAGACAGGTTGTCTGTTTTCTGCCCATTAATTCAAATTCACTTTCAGGTATTTGGTACATTTCCTGTTTTGGGAGTCTGCTACTGAAGAGTTATTGCACTTCTTGCACATCTCATGTTTCTTTGTTATGTTGTCATTGTTGTTGTTTGTTTCTTGTGTTCCTACATTGCATCTGGTGAAGCAGTTGCCTCTGCCAAGCTTATCTTTAGCATCTTTTATCAAAAAAGACTTTTTCCTGTAGATGTGTTCTCCAATATCCATTGGGTAGGGTGTTTGGGTTTGGATCTGATTGAACACAAAAGTTATTCTCTATATGATTTCTTCAGCTATAAACAATATTGGCTGTATCTGCAAGTGCTGCAGCAGCATAAACTGTGAGTATGTGTGTAGGCAGTGGTACAACTTTGCTGAGAGAGTAGGCCATCAGATGGACTGGTTCTTAGACCCTGGAAGTCATGCATCTGGTATGATGGTTTTGCAATTTGGGTGTCATCTTCAGTAGGAGTGGACACTGGGCAGGCTCCACTCTTTTGTACCCACAGGGCACATGCAGTACATGGTGGTTCTGCCTCTGGAAAGGGCTGGGCTGCTGGCAATGATGGGTGCCAGTTGGGCTGCTCCTCAGTGTTCAGGTGTGTGCCTGACATTTAGTGGCTCTATTTATGAATAGGGTGAGGTCAATGGCATCGGGCAGGCGGTTCCTAGTCCCTAGGGAGTGCATGAAGTGCAAAATGGCTTGACCTCAGGAAGGGATAAGGTTGCCAGCAGTGGTGGCCAGGCTGCTTCTCAGTCTCTGGGGGCATACGGGGTATGGAGGTTGTGTATGCAACCTGCAGTGTCTGCCACTGGAGGGGGCAACATTTTAGTTGGTGTTGGGTGCCAGATGGTGTTGGCTCTGGAATCTCTGGTGAACAGCTTTCTCAGTCCTGGATGACCTACCTGCTGTGTTGAACTACATGCTTCCGGGAGTGTGAGGTGCTGCATGGTCATGGCTGTACCAGCGGGTTGAGCTGGGATCACAGTGCTGCAGCCTTCAGGGTGGAGTGAGATGTTAGTAGGGCCTCAGTAATGTATAGATGCTGGTACTATCGCCACCCAGGGCAGGATGTACCACAACCCTGAAGTTGCACCATGGCAGCTTGGGTCCTGGGGAATTGGAGCAACTCAGTGTGTGATCCTTTGATCCTTCTTTAGAGCCACACTGCCACATGAATACAAGGTAGTTTTCTATACTGGGATCAGGATCTGTGAGGACTGCGGGACTGTCCTGCAGCGAGGACTGCCAGCATCCTTGGTGGTAGTGGGGACGACTGAGAGTCTCTTGCTTACCCCTTCCCTGCAATGTAGAGAACCTCCTGGCTCTAAGCAAATCCTTGTCAGGTGTTTTGTTTCTCTCTATACACTGTCATCCTGAGTTTATGTGCCCCAGGTGGACTTTGTCACTTGCTTGCTGAATTATAGTGTTCTCCCTTAGTCACTACATGAGGTGCAGCTATTTATCTGTGGTTTTGGTCCCCCTTGGTGAAGGAGATGAGCAGTGGGCTCCTCTAATTGGCCATCTTAATCTTTCTTGTCTTGGAGCACATACTCTTGTTTTTCTAACAAGAGAACCAAGTGCAAGTGCCTATATTATGCCCATTCATGGCATGTGCTCTCAAATGGACTGTGATTAGTTCAAAGATATTGTCTTAACACTGATGCCCTGCAGGAATTCTTTTTACCTGTGCCTAGGGACTATCTCTATTTCTTTTCTACCCTCGCAGACAAAAATCTTGAGTTATTGTCTAAGTTGTCTAGGATGTAAGGGTATTGTATAATATATATAATATATATAAATAATATATACCATATAATACCATAAATTGTGTGTACATATGAACTTTTATACATAAGAAGTAATATATTACACATAGTGTGGTATAAATAAGAAATGCATATGTAATATAAATAATATATACAGAATAAGAAATAATATACGTATTATACATACAATATGTATATATATGCATATGTATACAATATATGTACTATATATAACACATCATAATACAGTTTATTATATAATATAAGGAGTAGCATACAATATGCAACTATATAAAATAAAATTTCATATACAGTTTTTACATATATTCCTATAGAACATGTATTCTATATATATAAAGAATAGTGTACTATATATCATATACATAAGGAATATATACTAGAAGGTATATATGTAAGAATATATGTGAGATTTTATATTATATATTTGTGTATTGCATATTACATATAATTGCACATGTGAAATATGAAATATGTATATACAGAGACATATATATAATATATATATAAATTAACTCACATGACTATGGGGCCACTAATTATACCATCTGTAGGGCAGCCCATCAGCCTGGAAACTCAGGCAGGAGTTGGGGCTGCAGTCTTGAGGATAATTTCTTCTTCTCTGGGAAGCCATAGTCTCAAGGTTTCCAGCTGATTGGATGGGACCTACCCACATTATCCAGGGTAATCTTTTATACTTAAAGTCACCTGATTGTAGGTGGCAATCATGTCTTCAAAAATACCTTTACGGAAACTCCTGATTAGAGATCGAATAACTGGGATGCAGTCCAGATACGTTGGCATGTTTCCTTTTTCCACATAACTCTCTTCATTGTATTTTTTAAAAAATACCTTTTATCCTATGGTCCAGGATTCTTTATTATGCTTCCAAAGAAAAGAGACTTGAAGGAAAAACATCTAAGCAATGTACGATTTACATGGCCATCCAAACAGAATTCACAGAAGCATTTTGGAGCATGACACAATTTTGCTAAGTGGAAGAAAAATAAGAGAGAAATAGATTCAGGAAGAATATTAGATGCAAAAGACAAAAAAATAAGAAAGAGAATAGAAAGAGCATTAAAAAACAGATTTTTATTTACTATCATATGAAAACCATATTAATGTGTTTTTATTTTATAAGTGCGAGAAATATATTTTATTTTTTATGTCAGTAATACATGAGGGTTAGAGAAGAAATAGAAATTTGTAGAGAAGAAAAATGCTGACAAAAAATGCCAACCTCTAAAATACTTGAGATGGTTTATTCTGAGCCAAATGTTAACGACTTAGGCCCATGATACCCATCCTCAGGGGGCCTTGAGGATATGTGCCCACCACGATTGAATTGTAGCTGAGTTACAGAAGTTACAGAAAACCATAAATTCATATATGTGAGATTTACATTGGTTCAGCCAGGGAAGGTAAGACATCTCCAATTAGGGGCTTATAAGTTATGGATGAATTCAAAGATTGCTTGACTGGAAACTAATAGCAAAATTCAAGGTTTTTCTAAGGAATTTTGAAATCAGTATAGAAAACAGGCATTTTCTGGATCTGTAGATGAAGCCTCATAGGTGACAGACTTCAAAGAGAAGAGGTGGTGTCTTAAAAGATGCCAGGTGTCCTGGAGTCCCCAAGAGACAGCTATACAGTGTCATAAAATATTTTAGTTTTCTTTCTTTATGTGTTATGTGGTGTTGTGCCAGAGTCAGTTTGGAAAGTAAACCATATTATCAAGAGGGTTAATTAAAAAAAAAAAAAAAAACCTGTCTCCCCAGGTCCTTAAGTTAGGAATTTGGCAAGCAAAAAAACAAAGGTTTAGCCCTCAAAAGTTAAAACATAGTTTAGTCTCACAACCCAAACATAACTGTTCTAAATGTACTGATACATTTCCTTCCATGAATTTTTAATATAATAGTGATGATATATATCTTCACTTGCAGTCAAACTTGTCATGGCTTCTCCAGGGACTGGAGATGCAGGAGGGACAGAAGGTGTGAACCCGTGAAGAATGCCTTAAAGACACCACCTCTGCAGCAACAGGATGTTGGTGGTATGCTCGCTCTAAATGTAAATTACGTCTCTTTAAAGAACACTGAAGAAAGAATGTATGTAATAAGTTTCAGCGGTTCCTAAATATACTCAGAGAGAGAGAGAGAGTGAGAGAGAGGTCCAATAACCACATTCCCAAAAAAATTTGCCTCATAAATATATATAAAATTGCACTAATTGATTCTCATAGCTTTTGTTTCTGGGCTGTCATTGCTGGTTTATCAATTAATCTGTATGCTGTTGTCCTCATTGTTTTATTTGTTCAAGCCCTTCTGTTCCAGTATGCATTTGGGCTAATCTTGCCCATCTCCTTACTTAATTGTTTCAATGTTTTCTTTGATATACTAAATTTTTATGTTATATGAACCTGTGTGAACTTCAGTGCCCAGTTTTCAGAGACAAAAGAAAGAGTGAGCTGCATGCCCTACACAGGTAGCCTCAATCTTTCTCTGGACGCAGCTGCCACTGGTCTTCCCTCACATCTGTTTTGCCGACCAGTGACAAGGTCACTCTCAACACCAATCCTTAGCAAGACTTCAGTCTCTCCTGCTGTCTGAACATGTGTGTCATCCCCAACATGTGAAAATCCACATGTTGAAACCAATCACCGGTGTGATGGTATTAAGAGGCGCAGTCTTGGAAAGTGATTCGTTCACAAAACCTCCAGCTTCATGAATGGGATGAGTGCCCTTTTAAAAGGGATCTGAGTGAGCTTGTCAGCCCCCTGCCTCTTCACCAATGTGAGGACACAGCAACAAGGCACCAGCTACGAAACAGAGAGCCCTCATCACACATGGAATCTGCTAGTGCCTTGCTCTTGGACTTGCCAGGCTCCACAGCTCTGAGTCATAAGTTTATGCTGTTTATAAATTACCCAGCTTAAGGTATTTTGTTCTATCCCGCATGAACGAAGATAACCCACTTCTCTACACATCTCCCCTTTTTCTCTTCACTACACCCCCATCGCTACACCACTCTCACACCCTTTAAATCTCAACTGAGCTGTCACCTAGCCTGTGAAGGAGGCGGCAGCTAATCACAGTGCCCCGTCATCCCCCATCAGCTGCCCTAGTTCTATTATGCTGTGAAATCCTGTGGTCTTCATCTTCCACTGTATTCTAAACTCCTTGAGGGAGTTAGACACAACTTAGTTCACAGTAGGTGCTCAATAAACATTCCTGAGCAAGTGACTTTAGGGTATAAACCTAAATACACCCCCACTGTCTTCAGCCAGGGTCGGTTTATTAACTCTGTGCTTGGAAATAGAACTGCATTCGTGCTCTTCTCTCTCCAGCAGGAGTAGGATGTGTGGCGAGGGGCCATGACTTCAGGCACAAGATTTAAGAGGGTGTCAAAAATCTCGCTAATCAAGATAAACAGAAATTAAATGCCACATATTTATATATATATATATATTTTTTTTTTTTTTTTTTTTTTGAGTTGGAGTCTTACTCTCTCACCCAGACTTGAGTGCAGTGGCCACTCCCGGCCACCGCAGCCTCGACCTGCTGGGCTCCGGTGATCCTTCCGCCTCAGCCTTCCAAGTAGCCGGAATGACAGGCATGCGCTACCATGCCCGGCTGATTTTTTGATTTATTGTAGAGATGAGGTCTCGCTGCCCAGGCGGGTCTCGAACCCGCGCGCTCAGGCAATCCACTTACCTCAGTAAAATGTTCACTCATAAGTGGGACCTGAACATTAATCACATTAACACAAGAGAGGGATTGGCAGTCTCTGGACACTGCGAGGGGAGGGAGGGAGGAGAGTCATGTAACAACACACAGGATATTGTTTCTAAACGAGGGGAAGTGAGGACCAGTTGGAGGTCAAACTTCTCCTGCATGCAGCCTACTTGTGTAACTAATCCTGACTTATACCCTAGATCTCTATAATAAAATGAAATATTACTTTCTTTAAAAAAATGAACACACACCAAAACAAACCCATGAGGCATATTTCAAGAGATGTAATCAGCATTACTGAATTTTCTTTTTGCTAAGATAGCTCTGCGGAGCAGATACTGATAGGCTTCATTTGCTATTCTGATTTTTTTGCATAAATTTTGATTTTTTAAAAATTGCATTACAATCTCACTTTTTTTTTTTTTTTGAATTGGAGTCTCACTCTACCTCCCAGGCTGGGGTGCAGCAGCATACTCATGGCCACCGCAGCCTCGACTTGCTGGGCTCAGGAGATACTTCCACCTCAGCCTTCCAAATAGGTGAAATTATAGGCATGTACCACCATGCCCAGCTAATATTTTGATGTATTATTGTAAAGATGAGGTCTCGCCAAGTTGCCTACGCTGGTCTTGAACCTCTGGGCTCAGGCAATCCTCTTGCCTCTCCCTTCCAAAGTGCTGGGATTACAGGAATGAGCCATCACGCCCCGCTTACAATCTTATTTTTATGACTGGTGTTTTGGAGTCCCCTTAAACTCTGCAACTCTTAAATTCTGTCACTTGCCTCACTGTCCCAGCCTTCTCAAGATATTTGGCAGTCAACAGGGCTTTCCAAACTGGCCCAGGAGAGAGTCCCCACATGGTTTCTGATTTGCGATAGAATCTTTCTTGAGAGCTCCACTTTGGTCCTGATGTTCTCTTTGGATATATTGATGCAAAATTAGGATAAAGATGATGTGAACCCCTGCTTATAATCTCATGTCACCCCAAATCCTTAACATAACATTCTTTATTCATGCAACATTTATTGCATACTTGCTTAAATCTCATTACCATAGAGAAACTAAGAATTTTACATCATATGGCACAAATTTATGGATTTATAGATGAGAGAATTGTTTCATGTTCATTTCTGTGCATCAGCTCCATTAACATAATTCCAAAATCTAAATAATATAATGAAATAAACTCTCAGAGGAATAAACAAATTCATTTTGATGCTGGCAAAAGATTCTAATATAACTACACTGTCTTACTGTGGAAAGGTGTTTCAGAGAAACATGCTTTGTCCTATGTTCTGATACATACTAGTGCTGAATCTGGAAATGGGACAGCCGGGTGCAGCCTCAAGAGCCAACCCTTGATGTCTAAGGACCTGTGATCAGAAAAGAGAATGTGGAAAGTATGAGAAAATGAAGCAGGGGCAGATTAAATGACTGGCTGGCCTCATCGTTTTAGGGGAAAAAATGTAATTAGTACAAAATCCAATAGAAAGAAGGTGTTCAGCAAATACCAAATAAGTTCTCCCCACCATTCCAGTTAAAAGCTACTTAATCAAAGGCATGAGACTATGCCTAAGGTGGTCGTGTTTCAGTTTGTCAGGTGTATGCAGTAAAGTTAGAGTAAACTCTCAAGGCAATTTAGGAACACAGAGATTTATTCTAAGATGTGGGATAGACTGTGGTCATTGGCAAAGCAGGTACTGTTTGTCCTTCTTCATGGTCCAGCCCACTCCGGAGTCAGAATAATGCAGTCTGGATTGCAGGTCGTACTCAGAGATGTCTGAGTTGCTGAGCAGGTTTACAAATTTATTATGCAAATGGGACAGTCAGGCATCGCTGATGCAGTGGACCTGTTCTTTTCCCTTTTAACCTTGCTTCTTATGTGTGGGGCTCACGTCTGGATAAAGCACTTGTACCTAGTTCAGTCATGGCAGGTGCTTCACTTTGGCAATTGGCTGGGTGAAAGCTCCTCTTCAAACATATCACCTGGTCTTATCTATAACAAGTGCAAAATTCAAGCTGAGTCAACCTTACTGTATATTTCTCTAATCATTGAGTCATTGTGACAATTCCAAGAGGAGTTGGTCATTGTCCTGGCTCCTGGGAGGCAGCCTCTATACTCTTGGGATTTCCAGAGTGATAGGAGTATATTTGTTACTTATGGGAAGGCCCCTGATCACAGCTGGCTGTGGGTGAAACTGCTTTGTCCAGAAAGACCAGCCTTGTAATTTGGGCCTTGAAGCTCAGTGGGCTTCTCTCATTGGCCACCCTATACACATAAATACTGTTGATGCAGGGCTCAGGCATTCCTCTTGCCTCTCTCTTCCAAAGTGCTGGGATTACAGGCATAAGCCACCACACCTGGTGGGTCCTGAGGAGGACAAAACCTTCACACATGGAGCTTTTTAGCCTTGGATCCCAGGCTGTGCCTCTCTCTCTTTGGCCAGTCCTGATTTGTGTCCTTTTAGGAGAAATCTGTGATCATATCTGTAATCTGTGATCATATCTGTAATCAAATCTGTAAGAACCTTCCTGAAGTCTGTAATCATTCTGGGAAATCATCAACCTGAGAGATCCTGTGTAGCCAGATGATCTGAAGTGGGAGTGATCCTGAAACCCCCAAACTTGCAGCTGTCATAAAAAGTGGGGACATCTAGGTGGTGTGGGGACTCTGGGGAGTGACTTAAAGTACCCTTTATCCCTCAGCCCATGTAAGTGATCTCTATTTGCAGATTCACTGGTGTTCCATCGTATATCAGTTCTACAAGTAACCTTTGAAGAACCAACCCCACTCTTTTTGGAAACTACATTTGAGCAGCCCCAAAGGATGACTGTGTTTTCTGAAAAGCCTTGCTTTGAATGTATGATACTGTGAATTGCATAATGTATCTCATAATTTGGCTTTTACTGTTCTGTTGCTCCATCACAAGATGTTTATGGTTCTATTGGTGTAATTCTGTAATGTCTTAACATTTAAAATTTCGATTGCATTTTAGAATTGCTTTAGATTCTACTTGAGTCATGAAAATATGCCTGTTAACTCCACAAGCCCCTAAATATGAAATACATAATCCTGTTTGTTTTCTGCAGATATCTATGCAACTTTCATCTGAAAGCTAGTCAATCTCCAGCATATGTGTTCGTCTCATCTGTATGAAAATGCTAGCGTGTTGCTCCACGACAGACAGTATTCTGACTTTGAGCCTATTTCCTGGAGTAAACACCCAGAGGTCCAACAGGGGTACTGGCAGTGAGCCTTAGTGTCTCAGTGCTGCAAAGGGCTTTGATTTGTTGTTCATCCAGACATCGAGTCCATCGTCAAGACCCACCAATTTCATTTACCGATGTTTGTATAGCTTCTGCTGACTTTACAACTGGTGCGGCTGAAACTCTAGTCTTGGCTTTACTCTTTCTCTGTTTTATTTTGCTATGCTTTTTCCTTTGGTCCAAACTTAGCTCACATTTGCCCAATCTAAACATAACCTCAGTGATGTTGCACTTGATGTTTAGGGTTTTCTGGCATCTCAGATCAACTCATATTTTATTGGCTTTGATTGACTGTATAAGAGTCCATTCAATCTCATAACTGTCAGGCGTGTCGTTCAGAAGTTCATGACAATGGCGGTGCCCTCCGGGTCCACAGGCAACACTCACCCTTCTCACTGCACAACCCCAATCTCAGCCTTGCATAGAGATTCTCCTCACCCACAGTTTGGGATTATCGGTAGACAGTGAAAGTAACTTATGATATTCTGAATCACCAGTAATGCAGAAAAATGTGCATGTGTTAAATACAAAAGAGGGAAATCGACGTATGAATGATGTGGGATTATAATTATATAAGCAGGTCACATATGCTCAGAGACAATTAGAGAAATATACAGTGCTAACTGTGGGTGTGTCTGGGTGATGGGCTGCTATTTTTTTCTACCTTACTGGATCCTTAAGTCTCCCTAATAAAAGCAGAAACAAGAAAAGGAAGAGGTTGTGCCAGGTTTTCTTAAACAATACTTTCTCGTGTGAATGATCAGGGTGAGAACTCAGTCATTAATGCAAGAACGGCACCAATAAATTCATGAGGGATCTCCCCATGACCCAATCCCTCCCACCAGAACCCATCTTCAACACTAGAGTTTACATTTCAACATGAGATTTGGAGGGAACAACAACCCACCCTACATCTCTGTGCCTTCTTGCTTTTCTGGGACCTTTCCTCCAGCATTGAGAAACCTGACTCCAACACTCAACATCCATTTACTTCATTGTTCAAGTCCAGTACATCTATCATAGTTTCAGGATTATTACCCTGTATCCCCCTGGAAAACAACCTGTCGACTGGAGCACAGGCTTATATGCAGCACATTTTGTCTGTAGTCTTGCAGAATCTACCCACTCCCAGAGTTTCTTAGGTCAGCACCTTTCCCCACCTCCCCCTCCAGCAAAGTTGTTTCAAACCTTTGTGATACAATTAGATTCTCCCACCAATACCAAGCTGTCATGACCACTGTCTGTCTATCATTTTCTGATATTTAAAGTGTGCTCTTGTAAATAGCATATAGTTGAGTCTTATTTTCTATTCATTTCTTCTCTGATACTCTACTTCAATCAGATGCAAATTTCTAACTAACAATATCTTTCTTCCATCTGAAGAACTATTATCATTTTCTGTAAAGAAGGACTACTGGTGATGATTTCCGTATTTTGTATTTTGTGGTCAGAGAAAGTCTCTTCTTCATCTTGAAGGATAACGTTATATAGAATTCTAAGTTGGTATTTTTTTTCTCTTTCAACAATTTAAATATTTCACCATGCTTTCTTCTTGATTAAGTCATTGCAGATGAGAAGGCCATAGCAATTTGCATTTGGTTTCCCCTGTACTTAAGCTCTCCCTTCCTCTTTTTACAAGGTTTTCTCTCTGCCTTTAGTTTTCTGCCATCCAAAAATGATACACCTGTGTGGGCTCTTCTTTGTATTTCCTTTTTTACTTTTATTTTTAAGATTTACATTGCTTCATGTTTTCTAAACATGTGAAGCTGTGGTTTCACAAAATCTATGGTTTATTACAAAAATGAGTATTCTGTAATGGAAACATATTTTAAAGGAGAGAGAAAAAATACCATGCTGGCTGTTGGTGGAGTAGTATTGCCCTCACATGAAAGAGTCGCTTTCCCTTGATTGGGTTCAGCTCCAACTCACCAGAAGAGTGGTCCTCGCAGACCCTGCTTCCCATCTGGGAGAGCCTGCCTGCAGCCCCTGCCACGACTCACCCCAGGCAGGTACTGACTACAGCCCTCCTCCAGACTGGCTGCCCTCTACCTTCTCTTATCTCAGGTGTGTTCCTGTCACTGTCTCAACTCCCCTTTCCTTACCCTAATCCTGTCTTCCTCAGGAGATGGCTCTAGAACACAGACATTGGTCTTGTGGCAAAGTAGGGCTGAGCTCCACAGACCACAGTCCCTGTGAAAGGCAGAGGTTGCATAGTGGGCCCCGTGGGCACCTGTTCTCAGAGACGCCCCTCCACAAACCTCAGTTAGTCTACCTGGCAGGAAGGCTTCTCGGGGCGGGGGCTCCCTCCTCTCCAGGACTCTTTACTCAACAGTGGCAGCATGGAGTCCTGCCAGGCTCTGCAGAAGAGCTCCCAACACGTCTTCCAGGAGAGGTGACAATCAAGAGAGCAACAGAAGGTCCATGTGGGTATTGCTATTGCATCCCTTCTATAAGACCATTTTGAATTTTAAATAGCCGCTTAACATGGAAATCTGAATCACAAAGACTAATATGCGAACCTCTCTCCATATAGATCACTTGAAATTGTCTTCTAGAGTAATACCAACTAAACTGCAGCACTAAACAACACTCAAAAGCATGTATGTACTTAAAAAAAAAATCTTGTTCCTACCAGAGTTACAGGAAAAATAAAGACCACTTGCAGAGAAACATAACACGCAGATGTTGGAAAGGGTCTTTGAGACTGCTTCATTCTACATTTTCAGGGAGGACCTGGGTCTCAGGAGACAGAGAACTGTGTACACCATCATGAAGATGCTGCAGGCGCCCAGGTTGGAATTCGGTCTTCTGACTGCCCACCGGGCACTGCTATACTGAGTGGAATCGCCTTCTCTGGGAAACGACTCTTACCTGTAACTCCTCTCCCCTCCTTTAAGGAACCAGCCCCTTGTGTCCTCAGCTCTGCTCACCCTCAGACTTTCTGTCAACTCCTCCCCCCTTGCCAGGTTCCTCGGGTCCCCGAGGCTACATCATGTGCCCTAGCCTGCTGGTCATTGTATTGTGGACCTTGCAATGACGACCACATTATCCTGTAATTGTTTGTTTATTTACTACCCACATTTTCAAGCATGGTCTCTCCTTGATGTTACTTCCTCACCAAGAATTCACTATTCCACCTTCATAATTTGCTTCCATTTTCCTAACCTTATAAAAAAAACTACCTGGTTGAAAACAGCTTCTGGGTCTGGTGCTGTGGCTCACACCTGTGATCCCAGTTTTTTGGGAGGCTGAGGTGGGAGGATCGCTTGAGGCCAGGAGTTGAAAACTGCCTGGGCAACATAGTAAGAGCCTATCTCTACACAAATGTAAAAATTAGTCTAGCATACTGGCTCACGGTTGTAGTCTCAACTACTTGGGAGGATGAAACGCGAGGATCCCCTGAACCCAGAGGGTAGAGGCTGTGATAAGCTGTGATCACACCGCTTTATTCCAACCAGGGTGACAGAGTAAGACCCTGTCATAAATAAATAGATAAATAAACTAATAAATAAATAAAAATAAATCCCACTTCTGAATGTCCAAGCTGACTGAACTTTCTCAGTTGGCATGGGTCTTTCTGTGCCATGACATCCCTGGACAGTGCCCCTTGAACTCTTCATGTCCTGTCCTCTCCAGCCCTGCGTATACTGTTTGTTTGTTTTTCTCTACAGGGTATATTCTTCTCTGTGGTCTACACTGACCTTTGGTTCTCCTTCTGTTCCCTAAATGCTTTGTGTCAGTCCTCTTTCCTCTCCCTCTACACTCACCCTTAATCATCTCAATGACTCTGTTTCAACGTTGTTTCCAGCTTTGATAAAGCACAGTTCACACTTAGTGACCACATGATCAGTGCCAAGACATGTGCTGAGCACCTCATATAGTTCTCCCACCTAGTTCTCTCAGCAACACCATAAGATGGGAGCTCTGTCTGACCCCAGTTTACAGATCAGGAATTGGAGGCTCCCACCAGGAACAGAAATCATGTGGTCAATATATAACAGAATGAGCATCTGAATCCAGATTCACTGGAGTACAAATCAGAGATATAAGTCAAGGTCTTATGCCTGCCTCTGAATCCAACCTTGAGGTTCCCTAGTCATCTGCCCACCTGCTCCCTAGCCTTGTATCTTACTTCATTCATGCACACAGCACTAATTCCCCCAGGAAAATCTCCTTTCTCCTTTTCTTCCTTTCCTCTGAAATATTATTTTTCTCTTTTACAGTTTCTCAAAATTGTGCATAGCTTCCAAATCTAGTTAAATATTGCCCTTGCAAAAATCTCTTGTCTCTTGAAATTTAAAAAAAAAATTTTCTCCTCTGAATTCATGTGTTTTCTTGCACCACCTTGTAACACTGCTCTCATTTTACTAACCATGTGTTATATCTGTTTCTTATCTCCCCCTCCATACCACATACTTTTTGAAAATAGGACTTGACTGCCACATTCTTTATTCCCAGTAGCATCTAGTATACAATGAGAACTCAACATTTTTTAAATGAATGACTCAAGACAATGGAAGTCAGAATTCTTCACTCTTCCCTAAGACCCTCTGTACTCTTGGAGAATCATATATAATTTAGCTTTATTACCTTTTAAAGAGCATAAAATAAGCTTACACATAGATATAAACCAAGCTAACCACACACACAGAATAATTATGAAGTCAATAAAACATTCTACAATCTTAAGAACACATGTCAATAACCTTGCGGAGAGAGAAGCCAACACGTTCCACCGAGCACAATCCAGAGAGGCAGTTAATATGCCAGGCAAATTTGAGCAGGTTGGTAATGTGATTTAGCTGTCTTAACTGTGTTGAGTGATTACCTCCGCCAATTGAGGAGTAGGATGGAGAAGAAAACGCAATTACTCCTCTCACTTTCGATTTCCTCCATCTTCTGTGACGACAGCGCCTTTTCTACGGTTCGTGAGTAGCCCATGTAACGGAGGGTGGGGGGAGTCATCTGTAGTTCTACCCATTTGCACAGACCATGGATTTAGAGTTTCTCGCCATGTGCTCTTATTTTGGAAAACGGAGTTCCAAGACCATGGGCTAAAGCAATACTAAGAATAAGCACAAAACTTGCATCAAAACATACTATCTTGAGAGGAAGCTAGAAAAAGTATAAGGCTAGGGGTTGAAAATTTCGAGGTGAAACTCCCACCCCAAAGCCCACCCCATGTGTTCACAGACACCATTGTTTTGACTTCCATTGTCTAGATTTGGCCCCAAGACGTGACTATGGTGTGGAGTTGCCGCATCTAGAGGAGAGTGTGATATCCGTCCTAAGAGCACATCTAGTCACATGGATACTTCATTGTCTTGCAAAATATTTCCTGAAAAAGGATTCATTTGGACACTGATTATTTTAAAGCTGAGGTATGAGAGAACTTTAGAACAAAAGGAAAAGCAAAAAAAGGGGGGTGGAGAGGAAAGGAAAGGAAAGAATACAAACAGAACTAAATCTGTCCTGTGAGAAGCATCCACTTGGCATATTTGAATGCTTGGTTTAGATTATCTGAAAGTTTTCAAAAACAGAGATGAAAAACTGATTTCTTTGTTTCAATAATATGAGGAAAAGTGATTAAACAGATGAGTGTCTCTTGCCATTGTCTCCAAAAATGTGAAAAACACTTGGAAACGAACACCAGCCCTGAAGGTCTGATCGTTCATGAAGTAGCTTTACCATCACGTCCTTCTCCATTTCCCAGAGCTTTCTGTCACTCCCATGACCTTTCAATATTTTCCCCATATTGTGGAAGACTGTCACAGACATTGCATCATGTGACATGTGGAATTAAAAGAATGACACTTTAGGAAAATATTTCTGTATTTGATGTTCTTAATCAGGGGCTGATTCAGATTCAGTTATAAGAATGGCGCTGCTCTGGACAGTGTTAAGGTGTATACATATTGTCCTATGGCAGGCGTCTCACCTGGGGTGACCATGTCCCCCATGGACATCTGGTAATGTCTGCAGGCATTTTTAGTTGTCACCTCTGGGATGGGAGTGCTACTGGCATCTGACTGGTAGGGGCCATGAGGCTGCTTGACACCCTGCAGTACGCGGGACAACCCCTGACTATAAGAATTCATTCAGCCCAAACATCACTGGAGTCAGGGCAGGAAACCCTGCACAAATGTCTCGATAGACTCACCTGTGTATAAAAGTGTGTTTGTGTTCACCATCAAGGATTATGCTGGCTAAAAAGTATGCCTTCTAGTCCTAGTATCCCTCTATTACTATGTACTTTTCTATTCCTAGTTTATTAGGGGTTAATAATAATGAATGTGGAGTTTTATTAACTCCTATTGGCCACAGGGTTTTTCAGCCTAAACTTCTGATGTAAAAATAACATTAATTGAGTCCTCCTTTTTTTTAATAACCCTTTTTAATTATTTTATTTTGTCTTATTTCTTTTTAAAATAGAGATAAGTTCTAATTATGTTGCCCAGGCTGGTCTCAAATTCCTAAGTTCAATCCATCTTCCCTCCTCGGCCTCCCAAGGTGCTGGGATTATAGGCATGAACCACCAGGCCTGGCCTTTGAACAGCCCTTACATTCTTGAAATAAAAATTGGCTGTAGCATCTTCTTTCCTGAATATACTGCTGGCAATTTCTGAGCATTTCCCCAGCCTTTTGAATCTGCCGCTCGCATCAGTATTCAAACGGAAAGTTGCAAAAGAGCAAATCTGTCACCATTTTAAATGGGAAGATATGCTTTACTTCAGCCTGATTTGGCCTCCTTTTTCTTTGTGTCCTAATGCACTTGATTCTGTTCTTTTTTATGTTATCTACACTACAATTTTTATTCCCTTTTCCCTCATATTAGACCTGTGTTATTGATTTTCTTTTCTTTGAACTTCTGCACCACTTATGGCCTTTCCCACTCAGAGGGTCACAAGTGGAAGGAGCATATAATCTAAACCCTTCATATCACAAATAAGGAAATTGACAGTTCAGAGTGGTTTGGTTATTTGCTCAAGATCTCAAAACTAGCTGCACCCCAGGCTTCTGAAGGTTTGCTTTCATAGTCTGCAGTTTCCTGTTGGTGCTTCATCCTATATGATTTTTACTATTGTATGATGTTCAGGAATAATAATATTCACACCGGCGTGCAACTTTACACTTTAAATGTAAACCTGTGAATTTAAACCTGTAGGTAGATGTAGAAGTTGATGTACACGGTGTAAAAATAATACAAGCAGTTCTGTGAAGTAAGAGGGTAAGTATTTTAGAAAAGAAGGAGAAGCTCTTAGGGGCTGAATAACATGTCCAGAGCCAAGCAGCTCTGCATAAAGAAAGTGCCGTCCTATCCAGGGTCCTACAACCCATCCCCACATCTGAAGTTTCGGCGTAGCAGGAGGACAACCCTGAAAGTCAGTCCCCCTTCCGTGTCCACTCGACCTTCTCCTTTTGGTCACCCAAGTGTGGTCCACAGGCAAAGCAAAGAAGACACATGAACGAAGCCCAGAGTCTTGGGTCTGCATCCCACCTGCAACTCCTTAAAGAGATTCCGTGTTACTATTTCTCCTCTTCTCCATCAGCTTGCCCCATATTTCTCTATTTCATGATGTTCAAATTCTGTGACTTGAAATACTCGGATGTGCTGTGACCGAGGTATTTGTCAGCAGTGATTTATGTTAATATGAGAAAATGGTGATGACCACAGGATACTCTTTTAGTTTTCATAGATGACAAGGAGTCACTGCCAATGTCGAAGGCTCGTCCTCCTCGCTATGTGGGGAAGCAATAGCAAGGGAGGTTGGAAGGGGGGAGAGAGATATCAGATTATGTCACGGAAAGCTGTGTTCATGGGGTAGGGGAGGCATCCAATCCTTCCGAACAACGCCCTTCCCCCTAGTCATTGATGAGATGGCATGGAGAACGCAGTACCGTCTAAATCCGATGGTTGAAATAACTGACAAAATATGAATTGCCATGGTTTGTTTCCTGGTGCTTCTCACTGTCTTGGTGTGATGTAATAGCTGTTTCAACATGCTTTCTCAATACAGTTAATGCACCAGCATCTGGAGATGTCTTATATGTACGTGAAATTATGCAACTAGATATGAAATTATACATTGGAGCAATTTTGTTCAGAAGGCCAAAATATGTAACTCTCATTATCTCTTGTACGTGTTTAAAAATTTGATCTCACTTTAAAAAATCACTTTAAAGTTGTGAGTACATGCGAGGATTTGCTACATAAATAAATAGTGTGCAGGTGAGGTTTGGCCTCTAGCAAGCCCTCTCTCCCCCTGGTAGTAGACATGGTACCCAATGAGCGGTTGTGTGCCCCTTATTCCCCTTTGCACCCTCCCTCCCTCAGCGGTTTGTTATTCTTACCTTTGTGCTTGTGTGCCCAATGTTTAGGATCGGCTTATGAGGGAGAACATGCGGTATTCACTTTTCTGTTTCTGTGCTAGTTCACTTAGAACGATGGTCTCCAGCTGCATCCATGTTGCTGCAATGGCCATTATTTTGTTCTTTTTATGATTGTATGGTATTTCATTATGTATATGTACCACATTTTCTTTATTCAGTCCATTTTTGAAGGGCATCTGGATTGGTTCCATGTTTTTGCTATTGTGAATAGATCTCTTGCACATTTTAAAAAATAACTGGCCATTGTACTCCAATCCATCCTTTTTCCTCTTGTCTCTCATTGTTTCTAGATAAATATAATAAACAAAGCAGGAGATTACAAAGCTATATCAGACACTAAACTCCTTTGTGGACAAACATGTAGGTAAACGGTTTGTCTCAAGAATCTCTCCTCCCCCCACCCCAATTTCTGGCGCCTTGCAATAGTTGATCACACTGAAGCTCCCTAGGTGGAAATATCTCCCAGTCTGAGCTCTCCAGAGAGCCACCTGGACCACACACACTGGCAGGCTTCAGTGTCAAGCCCCTTAAATACCACACATTCTAACCAGTGCCATGCCCACACCTTCTGTCTGGTTCTCATGTGCTTCAACTGGTTTCTGCAACTGCTCTTTTCATAAGCCAACCTTGTCAAGAGTCAGCAGTGGTTTCCTGTTGACTAAAGCCCACAACTTTTTGATTTCCACCTCTTCTCCTGGCCTCTTCTTCTCCCTAACCCTGGTGCCTCCCTCCCCTTCGACCTTGAAGTGCCCCAGAGTTCAGCTCTAGATCTTTTTCTAGAGTACCCTCATTCACTTTCATAAGCAATTATCACCTCCAGTCTGATGACTGACAAATCATGCAAACCCTGATCGTTTTTTCTGCACCTGAGATCTACAGGTCAAGCTCCCACATTCCATCGGGAAGTCCAAAAGCACTACTAAGTAAATACAGTAACAAGGGCTTCGTGCCTCCTGTCCCTGCACACAGTGAAACTGCCCCTCCTTCTGGCATTGCTTCTCTATGTCCCTCAGTCCCTATCCCTGCAACTTCTTGATGCTGTAAACCCCGGGCACCGCAACTACCCCACGTTCCATGTTATGCCATCATAACTGTCAGATCAGCCACTTTAGAGAATGCCTCAATTCCTTCCCAGCTTCTTTCCCTCCATCAGTTTTTCTCAAATGCAGAAATGAGAGACGTGTTACTAAAGTTCATAACTAATCATGCCTACCCCTCCAAAATATCCTCAATGATTGTTTCCATTGCTCTCAGTTTGTTTTGTTTTGTTTTGTTTTGTTTTGTTTGAGTCAGGGTCTCACTCTGTCACCCAGGCTGGAATGCAGTGTTAAGATCATGATGATGACAGCTCATGGAAGCCTCGACTTCCTGGGCTCAGGCAATCCTTCCACCTCAGCCTCCAGAGTAGTTGGGACTACAGGGACATGCCACCATGCCCAGATTATGTACATTTGTATGTTTGTATGTATGTATGTATTAGAGATAAGGTTTTGCTGTGTTGTCCAGTCTAGTCTCGAACGCCTGGGCTCAAACAATCTGCCCACCTTCACCCCTCAAAGTACTGGGATTACAGGCATGAGCCACCATACCCGGTCCATTGTTCTCAGTTTAAATGTCATACTCTTTAACATAGTATTCAAGATTTTTCACAATGCTATTATGTTCAGTTAGTCACCCCAACTCTCACAAGAGTGTGAGTTGTTGTGTTCTGTATCACTAAGGACTTTTCATAAGTGTGACTTCCTAGAATGCCTGATCTATCACCTTTACCTAGTTTCCTTAAACTTTTGATGTATGCTGTTTTTCAAAAAGCTCACCTCAGATTCAATATAGGTAGGTTGGAAGTGAAAGGTTGAAAAAAGAAATACCAGGCAAACATTAACAACAAAAGTAGGCATGGCTATATTAATATAAAATGAAATCTTCAGAGCAAAGAATATACGTGATACAAAGAAAGACAAGACATAATTATAAAAAGATCAATAGTCTTTTTATTGATTAATAAAAACATAATAATACTAAATATTGCCACAGAAAAAATAAAAGTAAAAAAGCCTCAACATACATGAAGTAAAAATTTAAACCTAAAAGGAAAAAAGAGAAATCCAAATTAACACTCCCTGCCCTCCAAAAACAATGAAAAGAATACTAGATATGAAATCAGCATGGACATGGACAATACAATTAACCAAAAGGATCTAATTGCGTATGTGAAACATTCAATAACAACAAGAGCAGAATATATATTTTTTCAAGCACTCCTTGAATATGTACCAAGATTGACTATATTCTGTGCCAAAAATCAAGCCTCAACCAATATGAAAGAATCGGTACTATACTAAGTCATTTGACCATAGCATAATGAAACACAAATCAATAATACAAAGACAACAGAAAAAACGCAAATACTTGTAAACCAATAATACCATTCTAAATAAGCCATGACTCTAACAAAAAGTCTCAAAATAAATACAAATATGTAAAACTGAATGAAAATAAAAATAAAACATATCAAAACTATAAAACGCAGCTAAATCTGTGCTGAGAGAAAAATTTATAGCACTAGATGTTTACGTTAAAGTGAAGGGAAAAAGAGGAAAGTTTTCAAATCATTAATTTACACCTCAAGAAACTAGGAGAAATATTGAGTAAAATAAATTTTAAGCAAACAAGTAAGAATTTATAAAGATAAAAGCAGAAAAACAATAGAGAGGAGTGGTGAACCAAAAACTGATGTTTTGAAAAAAATTAACAAAATTCATAAGCCTCCAACAAGGCCAATAAAATACAAAAAAGAAGACACAAATCACCAATATCAGCAATGAAACAAAAGATATCATTACAAGTCCCAAACAAATTAAAAGAATAATAAGGAAATGTTGTGAAACAAGTTTAGATTTATGAATTCATCAATTTAGAAGAAAGCAGCTGATTCTTTGAAAACTGAAAAGTATTCAACTCTCTCAAGGTAAAATAGATTATCTGAATAATTGAATCATCATTACAAAAATTGAGTTTATACTTTAAAACCTCCAAAAAAAAGAAATCTGCAAGCATAAACAGTTTTACCGGAAAATACTACCAAGCATAAAAACAAATAGATAAAATAACTAATAGGTTTACAAAATGGCTTCTACAAGTTCAAAGTGACTAGGATATTTTCTAATATATTTTACAAATCTACTATCTTCTTAGCATTATCGACACTAGACAAAGAAGCACAAAAGGTGAAAGTTGTAAATCCATATTGTCCATCGACTTAGAAGCAAAAATCAGCAACAAAATATTAGCAAATCAGATTCAACAATGCATTAAAAATAATTATACGCCATAATCAAGTGGGATTTATTTCAGATATACAAGGCTAGCTTAATATTTAAAAACCAAGCAATACAATGGACAAGATCAATAGA
Organism: Carlito syrichta; assembly: GCF_000164805.1. Classification (NCBI taxonomy): domain Eukaryota; kingdom Metazoa; phylum Chordata; class Mammalia; order Primates; family Tarsiidae; genus Carlito; species Carlito syrichta. Next base: position 349,706 of record NW_007253015.1, on the reverse strand, counting down.
CTACACAAGAAAAATTATATGATTGATAATAGCAATTGATGCAGAAACATTTGACAAAACCCTACCGTCATTCATAATTTAAAAAAAAAAAACTTTCAGGAAGGTAACAAGACAGGAGGGCTAACTAAACATAAAAAAGCATCTACAAAAACACCTGCAGCTTACCTAATGATGAATAATGAAGAATTTCTCCTTAAGATTGGGAAGAGGACAAGCATATCTGCTTTCACTACTCTTATTCAATGTAATACTAGAATTTCTAGCCTATACAAATAAGCAAGAACAAGAAATTTTTTAAAAAATCAAATTGAGAAAATAAATAAAACTTGTCTATTTGCAGATGGCATGGCTCTGTATATGTACAAAGTCTCAATATATTACAAAGAGAAGCCTCCTGGATCTAATACGCAAGTTCAGCCAGGTCATAGGATGCAAGGCCAATACACAAAATTAAACACTTGACTACATATATTAAAAGCACACTGCCATTTACAACCACTCTAAAGAAAATTAAATATTTAGAAATATAAAGACTTAGATGTACAGAATCTGGAGGTTGAAATGTAGATATGCTGATTAATAAATCAAAGGTCTAAGTAAATCAACACACATATCCATGTTCATGGATTGGAAGGCCTAACATAATAAAGATGTTCCCCAAGTTAATCACTAGGTTTAATACAATTCCTACCAAACTCTAAGTTTTTTGGAGGTGTAGACAAGCTTATTGTAATGCTTATAGGGAAAGGCATAGAACAGAGAAGTGTAAAAATAATCTTAATAAGGAAGAATGAAGGGAGACATTGACATTCAGTTTTGCCACAATAATCTAGACTGTGTGATATTGGTGGGGGAACAGACACATAGGTCAATGAAATATCATACAGAACAAAGAAACAGACCCACACAAACAAACTCAATTAATTCTTGGCAAAGGTGCAATAGCGATTTAATGGAAAAAATGAAAACTGTTCTACCAAGTTATACTGGAGCAATTGGGCACCCATAGCCAAAATGTAAAAAAAACAAAAAACAAAAACTTCAACCCAAACCTCATCCCTTTACAAATATTAACTCAAACAGATCATGAAAATCAAGTGTGATCAAATGTGAAATGCAAGACTATAAAACTTTTGTAAAAATTAGGAAAAAATTAAGGTTTAGAACAAGCAAAAATTTTTTAGACTTGACACCAAATGCGTTATTCATAAAATAAAAATTGATAAATTAGACCTCTTCAAAAGTAAAAAATATTTCCTCTGTAAAAGACTTTACTTAAAGTATGAAAATACAAACTACAGCCTGGGATAAAATATTTCCCTCTATCTGTCAAAGGACTGTCAAAGGACTGGAAACTAGAATATATTAAAAAAGAAAAAATTTTCAAGTTTCAACATTAAAAAGCAAACAGTCCAATTAGAAAATGGGTAAAAGACATGAACAGACATTTTATTGAAGAAGATATACAGATGGCAAATAAGCACATGAAAAGTTTTTCAACATTATTATTATCCCTTAGAAAACTGCAAATTAAAACCAAACGAAATGTCCCTATACATATCAAAATATCTAAAACAAAAATATTTCACCAAATGCCGGGGAGAATTCAGAGAAACTGGATCATTCATCCACTGTTGGTGGGATTGTCAAATGTCTCAGCTACTCTGGAAAACAGTTTGGTAGTTTCTTATAAAACTTAGCACAAAACTAGCATACAACCCAGCAATTGCACTCCTGGATATTTAATCCAGACAAATGGAAATGCACGTTCACACAAAAATCTGTACACACGTTTATAGAAACATAATAGTCAAAACCTAGGTCAGTCCAGATGTTCTTCAGCAGGAGAGTGGGTAAACAAACTGCTGTGTCTCCCGTGGAATACCACTCAGCAATAAAAAGAAATAAGCTCGTAACAATGTGGATGAATCTCCAGGGAAATATACCATAATAAAAAAAGCCAATCCCAAAGGTTATGTAGTACATGATTCCCAAAGGTTATGTAGTGCGTGGTTACACAACATTCTTGAAATGACAGAACTAAGGAAATGGGTTACAGGTTGGTGGG
>NW_007253015.1:243479-347225 GCF_000164805.1 Carlito syrichta | reverse complement strand
GAAATCCAGTTGTCAGAAGAACTTTTGCTGATGGGCCAATTTACCAGATGATCTCTTCCCCAAAGCTCATTGCTGTTAAATACTCACAAATCTGTAGCGTTTTGACTTTTACTGAAGCTGCAAAATGATACCTTGCATTCCATGCAAAATTATAAATTTCTAGTCTGAGCATTTAAGAAATGCAAGAGACTTCATGAAATAATAATTGCAAAAGTACAGATTAGTTTTTCTCCTCCGAGGCATTTTACATCCACTCTGCTGATTTTCCTATTAATTCAAAATTGTATTTCCTGGAATGGCTTTTTAAAAAAGAGTATGGGGGTACACACACACACACACACACACACACACACACACACACACACACAGAGGGCATTGGGATTTCTGCCTGAGAACATGAGAATGTTCGTGAATGTCTGCACACACCCCTCACAGAGGCGTTTCTGACATTACTTCCCAGATCTTGGTATCTGCCTTATGAGATTCAGGTACCTGTCTGTTGCTTTGCCCATGGCCTTTCCCACACCCAGGGTCAAGGAAATTCTGCTGGAGGGAGTGGGGTGGGCCATTCTCAAAAAGCCCTGCTCAGTGAAGGGGATGCCAGTAGAGCTGTGCCCTCAGCAATGCATAAGGGCACTGCATCCACTGAGAAGGCCATGGTCCTTCATGGTGACCTCTTCCACCCCTAATCCATCTCTGTTCCTGTGAAGGTTCTGCCGTGAGATGTTGATGTCGATTCTATTGATTACTTATAAAGCTCAAGATGTTGAATAAAATATTACACACATCCTTTAAATATTGTGTCCTTGGCAAAACAACATTGTGGTGTGCTTCGTGGTGGGTTAGCAAGAACATGCTTAATGTAGTGATGGCTTGTCATGTGATATCAGCAGATGGCCATTCCCAATGCCTTCTCTGGTGGCCCAGTGGAAACTGAGGTCATGGCCAGGCAGCCTGGACCACGTTCCCCTCTGTTGACAAGAAGATGAGACTCTCTTACCAGGAATCTCTGGGCTTCCAAGGAACTCTGGGAGACTCTGCCAGTGTCACTGTGTGACCACCGCAGTGACTGCATGCTTTCTTCTTCCTGACTGAGGGCTGCCTTTAGGTATGTGCTCATGCTACCATTATGGACCTCCGTGTCACATCTCAACTTCCTGCAGCACACAATTTGTAATCTCCAAAACACAAAGGTGCACATGGCATGAACCCTGCACTTAGAGGACCACAGACACCTTGGAGAAAATAACACTGATTAATGAAGGAGCATGGCTGCAAGGTTGAGGGTCTGTGAGCAAGCTCAATAGAAATACAGGATATTGGAGAAGACGGAGACCCCCAGGTCAACACAGTTGGAGGAGATGTGAGGAAAAGAAGAGCTGAACCAGGGCTCAGCCCAATGTGAGAGTTCCATTGGCACAGATGTGGACGATGCCCCAGGCAACTAGAGCAGCACCAACGCACATCCCGGCACACCAGCGTGGAGTGGTGGGGAAGAAAGACTCAGGACTGCATGACCACATTCCCGCACACAGGCATGGAGCCTTAGGAAAGGAAGACTCAGGACTCCTGCCTGCACCCTTTCACATGGGTGTGGAGTGTTAGGAAAGGAACACTCAGGACTGCACACCTGCATTCCTGCACATGGGTGTGGAGCATAGGGAAAGAAGGACTCAGGACTACATGCCCTCATTCCTACACATGGGTGTGGAGCAATAGGAAAGAAAGACTAGGGACTGCATGACTGCATCCCTGAACATGGACGTGGAATGTTAGGGAAGAAAGATTCGGGACTGCATCCCTGCATACGGATATGGAGCATTAGGGAAGGAAGACTCAGGACTGCATGCCTGCACCCCTGCACATGAGCATGGAGCATTAGGGAAGGAAGATTCAGGACTGTATCCCCACATCCCTGCACATTGGCATGGAGCATTAGGGAAGAAAGACTCAGGATTGCACACCTGCATCCTTCCACAGAGACATGGAGCATTAGGGAAGAAACACTCAGGACTATATGCTTTGCTCAAGAGATATTTGTTAGGAGAGTAAAAGAAGGGAAGGTTAAAGGAGTGGGGGAGCCCCAAGGTTCATTTTGAATCTAAGGCAAGAGCCTGCACAGAAGTCAACAGGCCAGAATCACCCAGTCGTGGTCACAGAATAACAAATCCAAGTGAAGCCAGTGGGTTTTGCCTGTGGGGGATGGGGAATGGTGGGAAAACCTGTGTCTCTAAAGTCTTTAAACAACCTCAATAAGCAAGTTGTATTAATTCATTTTACATTTTACATATCTGAAGTTGGGTAATCTATAAATAAAATATTTATTTGGCTTACGGTTCTGCATGGTGCCAGCATCTGCTTCTGGTAAGGCCTCAGGAAGCTACAATCATGGCAGAAGGTGAAGGGGGAGTCAGAATGCAACATGGTGAGAATAGGAGCAAGAAAGAGAAGGTGCTGCCAGGGTCTTTTAAACAACCAGCTCTCAAGTGAACTAATATAGTGGTAACTCACTCATGACCATGGGAATAGGGCCAAGCAATTCATGAGAGATCCACCCCATGACCCAAACATCTCCCTCCAGGCCCCAATTCCAGAGCCAAGGATCACATTTCCATGTGAACTTTGGAGGGGACAACCATCCAGCATGTATCAAGTCCTGCTGAGAGCTACAGTGATCGGCATAGAGGTGCATGGCTTCTCATCTGAGGCAGGCAACATGATTGGTGTGCTGTTCTATGATTGATCTGATACCTGTGAATAAAATCTGTTGGGATGAATACCTTTCAATGGACAGAACTCCCAGGGTGGGGGACATTTGCAGCAGCCCATGTGGAAGTTCATGCAGTCATAAGTCAGGGGATAAAGATGGATGCATTCAAAAACCAAGAAGTGCTTGTGGCTGGTAAAGAAAAATAATGAGAATAATAAGAACTGACAGAAGGTTCTGGAGAGGTGTTAAAACAAAGAGCAAGGGGAGCAGAGGACTCCGTGATCAGCACAATATCAAATGTGAGTTTCCAACAGAAAACAGATGGCACACTCTGTGTTAGGATAGTCAGTACAGAGAGGTCATGGGGGTAAAGAGGATCCTGGACCAGGAAGGCTGGTCCATTAATGGCAAATGTAGGATTAGAATAGTTGACTCAGAGGTCATGGGGTTAATGAGGACCCTGAACCAGAGAGGTTGGTCCACTTATGCCACATTTAAGATTAGGATAGTCACTGCAGAGGTCACATGAGTAATGAGGATCCCGACCAGGAAGGCTGGTCCATTGATGCCAAACTCAGGATTAGGATAGTCAATGTAGAGAGGCTATTTGGGCAATGAGGACCCCAGACAAGGGAAGTTGGTTTGTTGATGGCAAACTTGAGATTAGGATAGTTGATGCAGAGAGACCACAGGGTAATGAGGGACTTGGGCCAGGGAGGCTGATTCATTGATGTCACACTCAGGATTAGAATAGTTGATGCGGCTGAGGTGAGTGGATTGCCTGAGCCCGCGGGTTTGAGACCTGCCTGGGCAGCGAGACCTCATCTCTACAATAAATCAAAAAATTAGCCAGGCGTGGTAGCACGCGCCTGTAATTCCGGCTCCTCAGAAGGCTGAGGCGGAAGGATCGCGGAGCCCAGCAAGTTGAGGTTGTGGTGGCCGGGAGTGGCCACTGCACTCCAGTCTGGGCGACCGAGTGAGACTCCAACTCAAAAAAAAAAAAAAAAAAAAAGAATAGTTGATGCAAGGAGGCCAAGGGAGTAAGAGGACCCAGACCAAGAAGGCTGTTCCATTGCCACCCCTGGGCCTGGGTCTCAGGGAGAAACGGTCACTGAATGGGTTGGAGAAGGTAGTGTAGGGAGACACCCCAGTGCCCCATGGCCATCTTTTACAAAGTACCACCATACCATTACATCACGTGCCTTAAAACAACAGGAATCGATTCTTTCACAGCTCTAGAAGCCACAAGTCCAAACTCAAGCATGAACAGGACCACACCTCCCCTGGGGTTCTAGGGGAGCACCGTTCCTTGCCTCCTCCAGCCACTGGTAGTATTCAGGCATTCCCTGGCTTGCAGCTGCATCACTCGGGCCTCTATCTCCGTGGTCATGTGGCTTCTCCCTATGTGTGTCTATGGCTTCACATGGCCACCTTCTTAAAAGGACACCAATCCATGAATTAGGGTCCACCTTGCTCTCGTATACACTCATGTTGACTGTGAAGATTTTATTTACAAAAAAAAGTCACATTCTGAGGTTCAAGATAGACAAGGATGTTGGGGGACACTATTCAATCCACTACCAAAGGGTTGGTTAGGGGACTGGCTAGCCTGACCACCAGGTCAACCGGGAGCTGGAGTGCTCAGTGCCCAGCCTCACTCAGTCTTCCCGAAAGTCTCTTTCTTATGGTCCTGTTGGTGAGCCCTGATCAGAAGCCGCTGAGAACTAGTGGAAGCGCCACTCAGAAGTCAGTGCAGAGGTAGAAGGGAGTCTAGTCCAAACCCTCAGACATGGACCTGGGACCAGCAGGTCCCTGGGGATCAGTCATCAGTCCTGATGGGAGCCCCATATGGGGTCACGTAGGATGTCATGTCTACCTCGTAAGAGGGGAGCCTTCTGTTAACTCTGTGCCTTCTCTCTGGCCACACTGCACATGTGGGCGGGAAATAGATAAGCTGCTTTTGATGATTTTCTAACTTTGTCTGAAACGTTTACCCCAGCACTGGTAGCTGGGGTGTTAGTGGAGAGGGCAGTATCCATCTAGGGCCATGGAGTTGGGTGGGCCCCAATCCTGGCGTCCCTCTTTCAGGAGGCCCTCCAGGGTGTGGGGCAGGAAGTGAGTGTCTCCTTCCTGCTATCTTCCTTAGGTATCTGTGTTTTTCTCTTCGATGAACACGGGTGAGATCCCTCACCCTTCCTCTTGTAGCTGTGTTTACAGTGGCAGGGAGTGAGCCAAGTCACCCAGTGCGTGACCAGCTTGGAAAGCACATTGCTGCCATCTCCTCTCTCCTGGTGATGCCGCATTTCCACGACATACGGGGAAAAGCCATTTTCCTGCCATCAGTCAGCAAATGGCTTTGGCAGACAGGAACAGCCACCTCTCCTCCCAGGCCCAGCGTGGGATCCGTGTCCAGACTGTGGAAAAGTCAGCCGGGCTGGCATGGCCTCCCAACCAGGAGTGGAGTCTGAGCCGGGCTCAAAGCCGCATTTGGCCCTTTGCAGATCTCAGCCAGGCTGGACCACAGTCACGGAGAGGACTTCCCTGGCTTTGTCTCCTCCTCTGGGCAGAAATGAGCCTGGGTTTGTGCTTTGAGCTGTGTTGTCGCAGTACATTAGCAGGCAACGTCGGAAACAAGATGAAAATATGCCTTTAAACAGGGACATTTCACACACTGTGGGGTGGACCTGCTCTGCTTGAAGACTGATGCAATGGAGGTGATCTTAAAAAAATGGGTTAGAGGCGGAAAATACTCTCTGCACCATCAGTGCCCTCTGGATAATGGTTCAACATGTTTCTTTAATGTTTTTTATTGTTCTTTCTTCAAAGTCAGTTCAGTTTAATAAGAATGTTTTACAATTGCTGAATTTATGATATTGTTTATAAAAAGGAACTAGAAATAACTGATATATACTGATAAAAATGACATATTAGCAATTTTTCTTTAATTCCCAAAGAAGAAATAATAACAAAATACTGTCAGGGTGGGGAGAAGAGAAAGCAAAGTTAAAATGAAGAAATTAAAATCCTATAACAGCAAAATGCGCTAAAATGTGTTTTTCCCCTTTTAGAGAGGTGAGGTGATGGGGTTTCTGTCTATGAAACCCAATGTTTACAAATATTCAAGCCCATAAATTTGAGGAGAAACTGAATACAGAAAATTCTTGTTAATGCAGTACATTTTCTGGTAATTTTATAGTCCAATTTCCAGTGATTCCCCACAGAAGGAATGCAGTTCAAAGGCAATTTTATAAAGTACTTTGCAGATAACTATTATCTGCTAATTATTAGAAATTGCATGTTGTTGTTAATTGCATAAATAAATTGTTTTATCTGAAAGCCATTAAAAAAAGGTTTGGTGTTTGAAGCGTATATAGTTTTGATGTTCCTGTATAAAAACGTTTAACTGTTTAACTCTAAAATAATGGCATGCTGCTTTCAAGACAATTTCTTAGGCTAATGGATTATGGAGAGGGGACCCCTAAACATGTGTTTTTTTTATTCTAGTGACATATTTCAACTGATTATAAATCTTCATAGAAAGAAAGATTGCAAAAATTTTATTAAATATATGAGTGATAGCCGTATAATGCTATTTTTTTGATTTTTAAATTTGCATAAACATTTCTTTTTTTCGAAAATAGACTTCATTAAAAAAGCACTGCTTTATTTTATCAATATATTTCACTCATAATTAGCTATAAGATAAACATATCTGTGGGCACTGTTGCCTTTCATTTTCTATGAAATAATTCAGAAAAAAAGTTTGATAACATGATCTAATAGAATTTGAAAGCAAGGTGTGTGGGTCATCTCTGTAGCTTCCCCAGTAAACATGTGGTTCCAAGGGACTGGAACGTGTCCTTCAGGGAAACAACGAATGCAGATGGCAAATGCATTGTAGCACTTTGTGAGACATGTGGGTAGAGACATCTCCAGTGGCATGCAGGGGATGACAGGAGGTGCTGAGTCCATCCAGCTTACTGGAGACTCAGACTGAGTCCAGGAAGTCAGCATATAGGACACTGATCCTATCTGTCCTGGATTAAGGAGGAAGATTCCATTTAGAAATCAAGGAAAAGGGATGGAAGAAATTGCACACCTGTTCAGAAACCACCCAACTGTCCAGAAAGCACACTTGTCCAGAAAGCACACACTTGTGCAGAAAGCACATACCTTTCCAGAAAGCACCTAACTGCCTAGAAAGCACACAACCATACAGAAAACACACAACTGTCCAAAAAGAACACACCTATTCAGAAAGCACACATCCATCAAGAAAGCATTCACTTGTCCAGAAACCACACACCCATCCAGAAAACACCCATCTGTTCAGAAATCACCCACCTTTCCTGAAAGTATATACCTATCCAGAAATCATATGGGGTCTGACAATTAAGTTCACAAACTTGCCACCTTGCACTTATGTTGGCAACACTATACAGACAATTCGGTAAAGTTTGACTTTGGTTTATCAATGTTTCACAGTTGTGTTCATGCCTATGTGGGATGGTGTATTGCTAAGTGGTGTTCATTATTGTTGCATGTTTTTGTGTGCTGTCGTGAGAATGCTGGAACTTAACTAGAGCAATGAACGAGCATTAAATTTTTGGTTAAACTTGGTGAGCGTGGAAGTGAAATCAGGTACATGTTAGTCCAAGTTTATAGGAATAATGCCATAAAAAAATGGTGGTGTGCAAATAAACTAAATGTGTTTCTGAGGGGAGAGAAAGTGGCACTGATGAAGAGAAGTCAGGATGGCCAGTATTGAGCAGAACTGATGAAAACATTGTAAAATTACATCGAATTATGTGTCAAAATCATTAGCAGACTGTCAGAAGCATAGTGGACCAAATAAACACTGATAGAGACACAGGAAAATCTTAATTGAAAATATTGACATGAGAAAATGTGTGCAAAAATGATCCTGAAGGAGCTGTTGAATCACAACAAAGCACCAGCTCACACAGCATTGTCTGTGAGGGAGATTTTAACCAGGAAACAAATAACTGTATTGGAATACCTTACTCGCTGGATCTAGCCCCTGTGACTTTTTTTCTTTACCTGTAGATAAAGGAAATATTGAAAGGAAGACATTTTTGTGATATTCAGGGCATCCAGAGCAAATCAACAACAGCTCTGATGGCCATTCCAGGAAAATTTCCAAAATTGCTTTGGCTAGTGCATTAGGTGCTGGTGTCTGTGCAAAGCTTCCTAAGGGGAGTACTTTGAAGTTGACTGTAGTGATATTTAGCAATGAGGCATATAGCACCTTTTCTAGGATAAGTTCACGAACTCAATTGTTAGACTTTGTATACCTGTCCAGAAAGCAAATTTCTTTCTAGAAATCACACACTCATCCAAAAAAACACACACCTGTCTAAAAAGCACATACCCACCGGGGAAACACACACCTGTTCAGAAAGCACATACCCACCGGGGAAAAGCACATACCCACCGGGGAAACACACATTCAGAAAGTACCCAACTGTTCAAAAGCACATATTCAGCCAGAAGTCACACACCTGTTCAGAAAACAGACATCTGTTCAGAAATCATACACCAACCCAGAAGTCACACACATATTCAGAAACTACTCACCTGTACAGAGAGCACACACCCATCTGGAAAGCATATACTCATCCAGAAAGCACTCTCTTATCTGGAAATCACACACCATCCAAAAAGAATACACTTATCAAGAAACCACACACACATTCAGAAAACACATACCTGTCCAGAAATCACCCAAATGTCCAGAAAGCAAATACCTATCCAGAAAAAACACATTATCCAGATAGCACCCAACTGTCCAAACACCACACACCCATTCAGAAAACACACACTTGTCCAAGAAGAACACACCTATTCAGAAAACACATCCATCAAAAAAGCACCCACTCATCCAAAAAGCACACAACTGTCCAGAAATCACACACCATCCAAAAAGCACCCAACTGTCCAAAAGCACACACAACTGTTCAGAATACACACATTTGTCCAGAAATCACACACCTGTTCAAAAATGACTCACCTGACTCAGAAAGCACATACCCAACCAGAAAGCCCACTTCTGTCTAGAAATCCCACACATCCAAAAAACAAACATTTGTTCAGAAATTACACAAGCATTCAGAAAGCATACACCTGTCAAGAAATCACCCACCTGTCAAAAAGTAAATATTCAGAAAGCACACACCTATTCAGAAAGTACCTACCTGTCCAGAAAACGCACACCTTTCCAGAAATCATTCCTCTTCCAGAAGATACAGACCTGTCCAGAAATCACCCACCTCTTCAAGAAATACACAGCTAAACTGAAAGTACATACCCATCCAGAAAGCAACTCTTGTCTAGAAATTATAAATCCATCCAAAAATTATACATATTTTCAGAAATTGCCCATCTGTCCAGAATGTACACAACCATCAAAAAAGTAAATAGCCATCCAAAAAGCACATTTCTGTCTAGAATCACATACTCAAAAAACACGCAATTGTCCAGAAATTACCCAACTTCCCAGAAGGAACACACCTGTTCAGATATACACACCTGTGCAGAATGCACTCATAAAGTACACACCTGTAGAGAATGAGCACACATATCCAGAAATCATTCACCCATCTAGATAGAACACAGATATCCAGAAAGCACATACCCATCCAGAAAACACATACCCATCTAAAAAGCACACACCTACCCAGAAAGCACAAACTTGTCCAGAAAACATGCACCTGATCAGAAAGCTTGTACTCATCCAGAAAGCACACACATTTCCAAAAATCACCTACCTGTCCAGGAGATACACACCTGTCCAGAAATCACTCACCTGTCCAGAAAGTATACACCCATCCTAAAAACACATACCCATCCAGAAAGCACATTCTTATTTAGAAATCACAAACACAATCAAAAAGCACACATATTTTCAGAAAGCACCCACCTATCTAGAATGTACACACCCATTGAGAAAGCAAATACCTATACAGAAAGCACACTTCTGTCTAGAAAGAACACATCTGTCCAGAAACCACATACATGTCTAGATAGTACACACCTTTCCAGATAGTACACATCTTTCCAGCAATCACCCAGTTGTCCAGAAAGCACACAGTTGCTCAGAAAAGACACACGTGTCTATAAATCACCTACTAATACAGAAAGCATAGTCCCATCCAGAAAGTACACACCTGTCCAGAAAGCATACATCCATCCAGGAAGCACACACCTGTCCAGAGAGTATGCATCTTATCCAGATAACACACTCCCATCCAGAGAGCAGATACCTATTGAGAAATCATCTTTCCAGAAGTCGCACACCTGTCCAGAAAGCACACACCTGTCCAGTTCACACTGCAGATGTCAGTCAGGGGGGTCTCACTGAGATTAAAAGTAGGATCAGACAAGAATTAATGAGCCTAGCAAAGTCAGTTCTGAGGGCTGAAGTCCAAGGTATCATCAGGGATGGTTTCTCCTGAGGCCTCTATTTGGTGTGTAGACAGTGTCTACTCTCTGCATCCTCACATGCATGTGCCTTCATCTCCCCTTCTCATAGGAACACAAGTGATATTGGATTAGAGCTCACTCTAAAGACCTAGTTAGACCTTAACTTCTTTATGAGACCTCTCCAACACAGGCACATTATGAGGTCCTGGGGGTTAAGACTTAACACATAAATTTGCGGTGAGGTCAATTCAACCCACAAAATCATCCATGAATATTTGAGGCAACAATTGCTAATACTCATCAATAGTGACTATTCATCCCACAGATGTTGTGTGTCTGCTGGGGTCTCTGCAGGTGAATGGGAGCTACTGGAGTTGGCAATCACCCTAGGTGCGTGGAAGGATATGAGTGCCACAAGAAAAGGGTCTGCACACATTTTATGCATGTTTGTGTCTGAACAGGTGTCAATGAGATGGAGAGAAGTGGGTTGAGAAAAAAAGGAGGAGGTCAAAACCTTGATATCAGACCTACCCGGAGGGATCCCACAGAAGGGGAGCCACCTGGCTACCAGCTTTGTGTGGACATGTGTTTGTTTACTTTTATGGTAACATTTTTCATCAAAGGCAAAAATAAAAATAACTATTGTCAACAAAGATCAAGTTAATTGTAGGTCTTCAGCACTGCCATGGTTAATGCAAAAACTAAATGAAGAGAAAAAACAGACAAGGCAGGCAAGGCCCTGTCCCTTGGCGGGTGTCTACGTGGCCACTTGCAGGACACCATGGTGGTGACTAGATACCACAAGGGTACCCTTTATGGGGATTAAATCCTGAGCATTTGGTGTGTGAGCCCACTCCCTGTCTCTGAGCCTATGCATGTTTTGCTCTAATCCTGTGCCCAGGAATCCTGCCTTGTACCCTACTGTGACAGCTGCAGGGTAGGCAGCACTGAGCCCAGGTGAATGCTTTATCCTGACTGTGTAGATAAGGTGGGGCTGTGTCAGCATATGAGCTTCCCAAGAGCCTGTGAGGAGGGTGTAGCTATCACCCAGGGGTCTACACCTGGGGATGGCGGCAATGTCTAGAGACCCTTTCAGTCACCATTGCTAAGAGGCACATGCTCTGGCATCCTGTGGGGAGGTTCAAGATGGTGCTGAACCTCCCAGGATGCAAGATAGCCCAGAAGGCTCCAAGGGGTCAGAGTGCAGGATTGGATCACTCTTACCTCTAGCTGAGTGTTCTATATGTGTAGATAAGGACACAGATATGTGTGCCTGTCATGTGAGTTCTCATGTGGCCACAACCCAGACCTCCTGCCTCCAAGTTCTGTGCTCTGTGACGGGAACAGCCTCCTGCATCTGTGATGCCAAGAAAAGAGAAGATTATTATAATGCACTGGTCAATGTGTGTGATTGTGACATGCCAGGTAATGTGTGTGATTATAACATGCCGATCAATGTGATTGCAACACACTGGTCAATGTGTGTGATTGTAATGCACTAGTGAATGTGTATGATTGTCAAAGTGTATAATTGCAATGCACCAGTCAATATGTATAGTTGTAATGCACTGATCAAGGTGTGTGATTGTAACTCACTGGCCAATGTGTGTGATTATAATGCACTAATCAATGAGTATGATTGTCAATGTGTATGATTGCAATGCAACTGTCAATGTGTGTGATTGCAATGCACTGGTCAATGTGTGTGATTGTAACACACAGGTCAATGTGTGTGATTGAAACACACTAGTCAATGTATGAGACTTTAATGCCCTGGTCAGTTTACAGTGTACTCCATGACCTTCTGCCAGCATTTCTCTTGGAAGTCCCCTAGCCTGGACTCCATGCTTGCCAGCTCTCCAGTCACCTCTCACCAAGGGGTCAGCAGTAGGACTCCTTCCTCTGCCAGGACTGGACTCTGCCATGAATGTCTTTTATCTCACACTGCATTCTCCATGGAAGAACTCACCTACCCCACGGTCTCAGCTACAACTTGTGGTAAGAAGACAATTTCAAACATTGATTCGTGTTTTCTTTGTGCCTTTGGCTTTTTCTCACCTTCTGGAAACTTGTCCAGTGTCATTAGTTCATCAAGTCAAAAATAAACAGGTAAGAACACAGGGAATGACCCTTGGACTTAAAATTGGCAGAAAGAAATGGAAATAAGGCAGGGATCTCTGGTTTAGGACAGCAAGGGGATCATACCTTTTGTCTCTTTGGGATAAAAGGGCTGAGGCTTCCCTAGGTGAAAATGCAGCTGAGCCAAGCGAGGCAGACACAGGTGGCGTGTGTCCCTGCCTGCCCCAGCTATCCCCAAGCCACTGAAAAGTGCTCATTTGCAGGATGGGGTGACTGGGCAGGAGCCCATGATGACCACTCATCAGAGAGCCCTGGACTCTCTCCATGGCCGTGGGGAGGTCTCAGTCCCTGACCAGACACCTACAGCTGCCCACTGCAGATGTGTCTCCAGAGTACAGGTACAACTCTGACAGACAAGAGTGACACCCACATTGACAGAAACAATGTCCCCGCAGAGTGAGGACATGCATGAAGTTTACTGCAGTTCCAGCTTCCTCTGAGCATGGAAGTGACACTCATAACTCTGTTTCCTCTCCTTCCCTGACTCACTTTTGAAAATCCAGGGCTTCAGGTCCCTGCTCACTGGCAATGTGGGCTGATTCACAGTAGAAGAGAGAAAGGAGTACAGGACCTGGAGAAAGGGAGCTCCAGCTCCAACCTTCATGCCTGTCACTAGGGAGGAGACCTTGCCAGTGACTGCAGCCCTCTGAAATGCCACATCCCCTCCCACCAGAGCTGCAGTGACAGATCCTTGCCAAATTTTTCTGAGCTTGACATGACCCGTGAAATGCCTGTTCTGTGTCTGGCACACACAGGAGCCCATGGGTGGGAACTGTGACTTCTGCTCAAGCCTACAGAGCCCCCACGTGGCAAGGTGGACTCTATCCCTGACGACCTCTCCTCTACCTTCCACATCCTTCTCCCACCTACTCCTTTCCTAGTGGACAGCACCCACACCCCCACATGCTCTACAAAGCCAGGGCTATGTGTTCATGGTGCAAGTCCCTCTCCCCAGCTCATGGAGACCTTCCCAGAGCTTCAGTGGCCCCTGAGAGACTTCCCAGTGCTGTGAAATGCAACCTCTCAATCACTGCCTTCCCATCATTTCTTCATTTCAGGACTAACACAACGGTGTCCCTACCTCCATCCTTGCTGTCCTAGGATTCAAATTCCCACTTCAAGGTCTTCCCTGGCTCCTTCCTACTACATGTAGAATCTGGATCCTTCCACACGTTACAAGAGCCACTGATTGGCTGACCTCTCCTGATCCAGTGACACCTCCTGTCTCAGCTGCACCAAGCAATCCGCTGGCCCTGGAATGAGTTGGCTGCAGAGTCTTGGATACTCCCAGAACTCTGCCTACCTGCTCCCCGCTCCTTTTCCCGCCTCCCTCCAGGCCACACCCACGTCTTAGCTCCCTGTGGGCCTCTGTGTCCCTTGTCCAGTGTCTGGCCAAGAGGAGTTCATCATAGTTGTTGAATGCATGTGAGAACAATGGAATGAGTCATTCAAGCCCCTTTTTGCTTTGTGGTTTGCTTCATATGAAAGGAAACAAGGCAACTTGCCGAGGATTGTGCAGGGGACCTGGCATTGTTCTCTGAACAGAAAGGAAGTTTAGAAGGTGCTTCTCAGAATGCATAGCCCTGCCTAACAATAGATTTCTACCCTAAAGTAGACCTTATGGTTGACTCTCACAATGAGACAACGGCAGGGGTGATCACCTGGGTTGAAGGTTTTCATTTTTTGGTTGCATTGACTGATATGGCAAGTTTTCGGCATAACCTAATTGCGTATTAAATGCTATAAAAAAATCAGAGCTCACTCTGATCCTAAAGGTGGTGCAAACATATTGTTTGAAGGCATAAGGCTAAAATATAAACCATTAAAAATTTACTGTTGCTATACACTTGTTTCTTGTGCTGTCTGGACTTCTTACACAGATGAAAGATACTAAGCTATAAGACATTATTTTAATTCTTTAAGATGCAATATAGTTGGATGCGGTGGCTCATACCTGTAGTCCCAGAACTTTGGGGCGTCGAGGCAGGAGGAATACTTGAGCCCAGGAGTGTGAGACCAAACTGGACAACAAAGAAAGTCTTCATCCTTACCAAAAAAAAAAAAAAAAAAAATTAGCCAGACACGTTGTGGCATAAACCTGTAGTCCCAGCTACTTGGAGGTTGAAGCAGAAGGATCACCTGAGGCCAGGAAGTGAAGGCTGTGGTAGACCGTGATCAGACCACTGCACTCCAGCCTGGACAACAGAGTAAGACCCTGACTCAACAACAAAAACAACAAAAGATGTGGTGTTATCTGTTGTGATGTTGGGAAAGCACGACTGTTGGCTGTGTCTGTTCTTTATCTGAGTTCCGTGGCTGGAACCTCTCTGTTCTTGGATTCTCTGAAAAGTTGTCAGGAGTCATATTGAGTGGGGTGCTCCGAACTTAAGCCGACATCTGCGTGCTCACATTACCGCTGTGATCTCTATTTCTGCTCTGAAGCATGTGCATCTTTCTCTTGGGATAAGTGGGACAAGTCCCTGTAAAACCTTAATTACCCAGGAAGAGGAAAGAAGAAAAAGTGAAAGAAAAAAAAAAGAAAAGGAAGAACAACCTTTCATAACATCAGGAAAGTGTTAATCAAATGCGGTGAGCAAACAGCTCACTTTTCTGATTTTCTTCTTTGCCACATGTTCTGGCTGTGGATTAGCAGACACATATTGATCACTTACTGTATGATAAATACTGTACCTATATACAGGCATGAACACACAGGACCTGTTGGCCACCACGTGCTATTCCCATGAGCAAATCCTAGAGCACAGTGTGTTCTTTTCCTTCGTTTTATATATATATATATATATATATATATATAGAGAGAGAGAGAGAGAGAGAGAGAGAGAGAGCGAGAGAGAGAGAGACATTTAATATATTTAGACAAGGTCTCACTGGAAATGTGGCATTTAATATATATAGACAAGGTCTCACTCTGTCACTCAGGCTAAAGTGCAGTGGTGTGATTAATCATAGCTCATGGCAGTTTAAAACTCCTGGGCTCAGGTAGTCCTCCCACCTCAGCCTCCCGAACAGCTGGGACCACAGGTATGCACCATCATGCCCAGCTAATTTTTTGTATTTTTTTGTGTAGAGATGAAGTCTTGCTATGTTGTCCAGACTGGTCTCGAACTCCTGGACTCAAGCAATCCTCCTGCCTCAGCCTCCCGAGTAGCGGGGTTTACAGACACGGGCCAACATGGCTGGCCAATTTTTTTATTTTTTTGTAGAAATGAGGTCTTGCTATATTGCCCAGGTTGGTCTTTTACTCCTGGGCTCAAGCAATCCTGCCCCAGCCTAACAAAATGGTGAGATTACAGGCGTGAGGTGCTATGCCCGGCTTGCTTTTCTTCATTTAAAGAATATGTGTTAAAACTGGCCTCTACATTGGCTCTGCCGGGTGACAGGTGATCATATGCCTGTGTGCCAGTGCCTGTCTCTTGTTTGGACCACCACACACCCCCAAGCAGCATCTCTCACACGTGATGCTGCCTGACACTTGATGATAACCCCACACTCCTATCCCAGCTCAGGTGTAGCCCCACCCTGGTCCTGGTCCTTCACAGTGATGGCGATTTTCCACTGAGTGGAAGGATAAGAATGGCAGCCGCTACCAGGCTGGACACAGGAATCAGAGTTTCAGACAGAGCTTAGCTACTTTCTTGTAATGGGCTCCCAGGTCTGTGGTTTGAAATCAACTGATCAGAGTATACAGTGGTTAATGGGGGTGGGTTTTATGGTAAGAGAACAACCCTTGCACACCCTTCCAAGGATTTCCAGGCAAATCTGATCACCCAGGACATCCTCATCTTATGGGAGATGGACAGAGCGAACTTTCCCCGGTGACAAGGAGCCTATTGCTGCATCTTCTCCTCTAATGTCAGGACATGCTCCTGGCGCCTGGTCAGATGGGTTTCAGGATGTGGTGAGTGTTGGCCCACACCCCGGCCATGTCTGGACAATGCTGACCACCCAATAAGTGAAAGAAAGTCCACCTGGAGGTTGAGTCCCTGGATCCTCGAATGGGGGCAGTGAAGGCCAGTGTGGAGTAGAGCACCCCTTCCTTGCCTGTCCCAGATCTGCTCCCCTCCTCATACTCTGGTTCCCCCAGATTTGTGCAGCACTAGGGTAGACACAGGCCTGGACGGATCCTTGAAGCTGAGAGCTGGCGCCTGGAGCCTCTCTGCTATCTCCAGCGGGTCTCTGCTAGCCAGGCCCCTCTCCTCTATCAGAGGATGCCCTGAGCTCCACACCTTCTGGCCTCAGGACACTGTCATTCCTCTAGCCTAGGAACTGCCCCCTGCCACCCCAATCAGTGAATGCCAGAGTTCCATCTTAGAACATCTGATGATATGGTTTTGTAAATCTGATTTCAGGCCACTTCTGAATTACCTTGTGTTCACAAAGGCCAGGGCTCAGAGACACTCTGCGTGTATGAATTCACAATTTCCCAGCCCACCTGCTTTGGTCTCTTTATATAACTCAGTCTTTTCAGAGGATTGCTGCAGATGCCCTGGGCTCCCACTCACACTGAGATCTATCTGTCCTCCGCAGCATGATGTGAGTGGGCACCAGGCATCCGTGTACGGCCCTCAGCACACCTGTCCCTACTCATCTTGCTCACACCTGATCTTTCTCTCCATCCTGTCTTCCCGCCCCTCCATGTCTCTTCTAGTTGAAGGTGTTGTTTCTGCTTCTGTGTAGTCATGCCTGTGTCTCAGATGTCCTTGAATTGCTCCATCCTGTGGCTGGCCAGCAACTCTCAAGGTGCCACACAGGCCATGGCCAAGGTGCCCATTGTCTCCATCTTCCTGGAGAGGCACTGGGATGACTCAGAGCCCAGAGTCCCTACTCGCCCACTGTGTGGACACAGCCAGGATGGAAGAGCCTTCGGATCCAAGGATGCAGCTTCCAGCCAGGGAGGAAGGACCTCACGCCAGAAGCTCCCAGGTGGAGTGAGCCAGATGTCTGCTGCAGGAAAAGGTCTCATGGTGGTGTTCTGAGAACAGATGCCCAGGACAGGTGAGCACAGGCTTGTCACTCCCTAAGCAAGGCTTCTTCTGAACATGTCTCCCACTGGGTGACCTCCAGAACTCTGGAGTCAGCACCAAGAAAATTAAGGCACACTTGTGGATCACGCAGTCATGCCCATGGCTTCATGGCTTCAGTGCCATTACCACTTCCCACTGCAGCCTTCACGACTACAGAAAGCTTTTTCATGTCACCCAAAACTGATGCCTCTGCTCCCCCTGGCATGCAGGAGTTCCCCTGTCCTCCCCCGATGTGTGAGGAAGTCCACCCACACTAGATGTGTCAAGAATGCACCTTGGTCTCCAGGACAAGCGGGCTGTTGCCCTAAGGAGGATGGGTCTAGAGAGGGGGCTTCAGGGGCAGAGAGGGCCTACAGGTCTGGGAGACTGGGGATCCATGAAGCTGGAGGTCCACAGCTACAATGGTCTTCCCTGGCCTTGAGCCCCACAACCACTCCTACCTCACTATAACAAGTGGGACGGGGGCGGGGGGCCGCCCTTGTTCTCCACTCCAGGGACAGTGGAATGGTGCAGAAGGACTCTATCATTGCATAAAACAAGGGAGGCACCCAGGGAAGTCCCAAGCCAGGGTTTGAGCTCAGAGGGAAGTCCCCTGGCCACTAACACTTCCTTTCCATCAACTGCACCATCCAGCACCTCTCAGGGCCCTAGCGGGACCGATTCTCCCACAGACGATTCTGCAGCCTTGCTGGTTCCTGGGATCACTCTCATTCCGGGCCTCGGCCAAACCTCAAGTTTAGGCTTTATGAGATCTGTTGAGATCACATCTCAAGGGGGCATGTTTGAAGACATCCATCAAATGGATGAAAGAAAGGACAAATTCATTAATTAATTCACTTCTGAGCCGCGTTCTCGCACGCCAACCTTAAGCGTAGAGTGGATTTTTATGGTTGAGTTATAAATCCCTCACAAGCGGGGCTCCGTATAGACAAGCTGTCAGAGGTTTAAATGCCAGGGCACCGGGGGGGTGTGAGGGGGTGTCGTAAAAAGGGCGTCGGCGTGTTGCCTCTTGGGTGAACTTAGGTTTAGACCTTTGGCAGATCTTCCAGACGATTACAGTTTTAATTACAGACGCTGCAATGTGCCTCCAGCCCATATGTCTCTGCAACTACTGGGCCGTCTCAGTGCACCACAGCCAGACATGGACTGTTCCAGAGAACACACCATTTAACTCTATGTAACACTGGACGTCGGTGGAGAGCACAGGTGTGAAGAGCAAGCATTCTGGGAGCCACTGCCTGGTGCAGGGACCAACTGGCTCTGTCTCCCAGCCTCTGCTCCACCGTCCCCAGGTAGGTCACAGCCTAGCCCACAGTGTGTGCTGGAAGCTCCTCCAAAGAACGTGGCCTGATGCTTTCTGTGCCACTGGGGCCAAGGCGCCTCCTGGGAGCCTGTGCAGAAGTGTGGCCTGGTCTCCCACCCCCAGGCACCCCCAAGAGCTACTTCTCCAAGGAGTGCCACAAGGCATTACTCGCTGCCATTTGTTAAAGGCTTTTTGTTTGCTTGTCTGTTTTCTGCCTCAAGAAGATGGAGTAGCAGGTAGTCTGAAAGGGAAGGCCTGCACTACTGCCCTTTGGTTTTTGATGAAACTCGGGAACACACTGGTCAAGTCCACCCAACACAGATTAAGCCCTGGGAAGTAAGAAGAGTACTGCTTGGAAATGCCACAACCATGGCTGAGGTTCAGCGGTGTAAACTTCCAGCAGGACCCTTCACCCTAAGCTCTGAGCATGGCCCTAAATTCTAAGCTCCCACAGGGCCTTTCATGCTAAGCTTCAGGCAGGGTCCTTCACACTAAGCTCTGGGGAACACTTTACCCTGAGCTCCCACAGGGCCCTTCACCCTAAGCTTCCGTGGGACCCTTCACCCTGAGCTCTGGGCAGAGCCTTTTACGCTATGATCCGAGGAGGAACCTTCACCCTAAGCTTCCTAGGGGTTCTTCACACTAACCTCCAGGCGGGGTCCTTCACCCTGAGCTCTGGGCCGGGCCCTTCACCCTAAGCTCCCATGGGGCCCTTTGTGTGTCACTTGTATGTCCTCACTGCAGGTATATTGCAGCCTGATATTGGTGCTTCTTTAAGACCTAGAGTCCTGGGCGTCAGGGGGTTGCCCTCCACTTGTCACTCCCACAGTTGGGTGACTCATTTGTTGGTAGGAAGGGTAAACAAAGGGCAGGGCAGGGAAGGGCAGGGAGGCTGGGGCATGTTCAGTGTTGGCCTTCCTTGGCACCCCCAAGCAGGCACATAAAACCCCCAGCCCTGGACCAGAAGGCCCAGGGAGGTTGCATGCCCAGCTTCTCCCATAGCAGCTGGAGGACAGAGCTGCTCCCAACTCCTGCCCAGCTTGTTAGGAGAGGTTGTGATGTGGAATAGGGCATCCTGGGACCAGATGAATAAGGTGGCATCTTCATGGTCCCTCCTCTCCTGACGTGGGGATTACTTCTGCCCTTCCTCTACTCCTCACATCAGGTCACCTCTGCCCTCTCTCTACTCCTGACACCAAGGTCACTGTGCCATCCCTCCACTCTTGATGCTGGGGTCACCTCTGCCCTTTCTCTGCTGATGGTTAATTTGCCACTGTGTCGGGGGTCTCTCTCCCCCACCCCCCACTCCCATACTTCCCTATGCTGGCAGCCTTCCCTCCCCATCACCCCTGACCTGAACCAGGTACCCTTTGACAACAGTTATTCCTCCATGTTGAGTCATCAGTAAGGCAAGGTTGTTTTATTTTGTTTTGAGTATTAGAGGTTTTCTTGTATATTCTTTACTCTCTTCGTTCTTATTTTCCCAAGGGAAATGTGAAACAAACCAAAACAAATCCCAGGTTGTTTCTCCTCCTTTCTGCCTCATGATGTTTGGATCATGCCTCTCCAGCCCCCTGTTGTTACGACACACATGTGTCATCGTGAATAGTGCATGAATCCTGGCTAAAGCTACAGTGATGGCGCTCTGACCCTCACTACTGCCCTCATGGCCTTGTGTGGGGTCATTTTCATGGGAAAGGGCTCTTCACGGGCAGAGAAATGTGTCTGAGTCAGAAGGCAGAGGGGTGAAGCCCGTCCTCCACATGGCAGCCTGTCTTGGTGGCCTTCTCGGGCTCCCAGCCCTCTAGTGCCGGAGTGTTGTGGTATCCCATTTTCTTTCTGTGCCTCCAGCTTTCATGTGACACCCCATCCCCCGCCCAGCTCATGATATTCCCCACGCGGCAAGTCAGCAGAGCACACACAAAGAGACTTTTCTCCTCCACAGAAGTCGTGAAAGTCTCCGGCATCAGAATTTACAACAGCTCTCTCTCGAAGCGCTTGACATTTCTCCACCACTTCTTAGACGAACTCGGTGGGCAGAGTGCGTCATCTCCGTTTGGATTTATCGCACAGAATAAGCCATTTTCTCCACCTTAATGTCATCCCCTCGGTAACCAGGAGGTCAGAGACAACAACGCAAAAACAGCAAATTTGTCAATGGAATGTGCCAAGCTGGGCATAAATTTATCTCGTACTGGGCCCACACCCCTTTCGGCCTGTGATTTTTCATATGCATATGAGAATTTCCGGGGTTTTGCTTTCTCACACATTTCACCATCTAAGACAGGTCCAGGTAGCTGTGCTAGCCAGAGGCAGCAACTTGGCTCCTCTTCTTCTTTTCTGAAGTGCAGTACAGTGTGACCTTGGCCTTCCTGATCATCTGTTACTGGAGATCCAAGCATGCTCTTCTGACCATGTTCATGCACAGGGGGAGTAACTATATCTTCTGAAAAAACCAAAAATCAACTTTTAAAAATGGAGTCAACAAAATAGCACCTTACATCAGGGGCTCTATGGGAATATGTCAGGGTCTTCTGGTAATTGCCGTGGGCCTTGGCAGTCTGTCTGGGCACTTGAATGAGGTCTAATCTATGCAAGGCCCCAGCCCTCCAAGCCTCAGTCCTACATCACCTGCCAGAGCACCCAGCCCACTGTCAGATGCCACCCTCTGCAACTTCCCCACAAGCTCCTTGAAGGCAGAGCTGGTCTGTCTTTTTCTGCTGTTCCAGGGCCTGTCTGACCTGCAGGGGGAACTTGGTAAGTACCTGTCCAGTGTCACACACAGAGGAGTCCAGATCTCAGAATGCCCTACGTCTGTCCCCACCACAGAGTGCCCCAGGCATTGTATGGTGGGCATCCTCTTTACCAGTAGGATTTGACCTTCTTTTCTACTGCGGCACCCAGACTGATGGCAGCCTCATGGGTGTCACAGGCTGTGGGTAGAACTGCACAAGAGACTGTGGCACAGAGAAGAAAGACAGTGGCTCTGCGGGTGTTGGGAAGCAACTTTCCTCCTCTACCCTGCCAGGTGTCTGAGGAAGCATTTGAGATCACTGAGTAGAGAGCCCTCTTGGGTGCTGTGGTTTAATGTGCTCCCCAAAACGCATATGGTGGAGAATTAACTGCCATTATAACAGTATTGGGGGGATTTAATACATTTAACAGTATTGGGAGGGCATTAATTTAAGATTAATGTTGCCATTGCAGAAGTGGGTTAGTTATCACAAGAGTGGGTTAGTTATTACAGGAATGGGTTCGTTATTATGGGAGTGGGTTAGTTACCATGGGAATGGGTTAGTTATCAAGGGAGTGAGTTCATTATCATGAAAGTGGGCTGGTTATTGTGAGAGTGGGTTAACGCTCATGGGAGTGTGTTAGTTATCACAGGAGTGGGTAGTTTTCACAGGAGCAGGTTAGTTATCACAGAAGTGGGTTATTTATTGAAAGACTGGGTTAGTTATCACTGTGGGAGTACATTAGTTACCATGAAAGTAGGTTAGTTATCATGGAAGTAGATTAGTTATTGCAGAAGTGGGTTAGTTATCTCATGGGAGTAGGTTAACTATCATGGAAGTGACTTAGTTATTGTGAGAGTGGGTTAGTTATCACAGGAGTAGGTTACTTATTGCAAGAGTGGGTTACCTATTGTAGTAGTGAGTTGGTTATCATGACAGTGGGTTAATTATCATGGGAGTGGGTTAGTTATCATGGACATGGGTTAGTTATCTTGAGAGGGTGTTAGTTATCATGAGAGTATGTTATTGCAGTAGTGGGTTGGTTATTAAAGGAGTGAGTTAGTTATTGCAAGAGAGGGTTAGTTATCATGAGAGTGGGCTTCTGATAAAAGGATGGGTTTGGCCCCATCTGTTCTCTGTCTCAAACACCACTTCTGTCACTGGAGTACCCTTGCCAGATGCCAGTGCCATGCTCTTGGACTTCCCAGTTTTCAGCAATATGGGCCAAACAAACTTTCATTGTTTCTAAATTACCCAGTCTGCACCATTCTGATATAGTAGCAGAGAATGGACTAAGGCAGTGAGTAATCATGAGTGCACTTCACTCCATTTCAATGGCATTACCCTGCTGCCCACACTGTCTGAGTAAGACCCCTCGGCCTCTCTGACTTGAGGTTCTTCTACAGGTCAGAGTTCTGGTCTCAAAACTCTCAAGGTCACTGACACGACCCCTAGGTGCAGGCCAGGCATTTTCCTGCTTCTCTGCAGACTTGTCCTGCCACTCATCCTTTCTTAAAAACCACACATTTTAAGAATGCAAAACTGCCCAAAGAGAGTGGAGTGAAAGCAGAGTATTTAGAGCTAGAAGGAACTTGAGACCCTTTAGCTGGACTCCCCAAGTCCACAGGTGGAAATCTTGAGGTGGGGAGAGACTGACCCAGGTTGGAGACACCAGGCCAGCATTTTCTCTGGCCTTTCCAGTACTGCTGCAACCAGTGCTACCTAAGCTCTGTACTCTTAATATCTAGACAGGGTGAGCTCATACCCACCAGTAGCACTGTGCAGACTAAGTCCATCTCTGGGGGATGCTGAGGTCTGGGTCATCTCTTATGGACAGATGCCTCTCGCTATTCCTTTCCACATCATGCCAACCCATGTCACACCTGTAATGACACCTGGAACAAGGTGGAATAGAAATTACCACACCAACAAAGAAACCTCCTAACAAAAGGCCCTGGTGTACCCGACCCAGTGGGAGAAGTGGAAAAAGAGGAGCTGAGAGTCTTATTGCAGCCATCCGAGCAATTTCAGGCTGTACACACAAGATACTTGTCATTTAGGTTTCCCTGCAAACTGCTTTACTCCAGCGAGCACCTTGCTTCCTGCCTCATCCCCACATTCTCTAGTCCCTCCCTGCCCAGCTGTCCTTTAGTCACCTCCCTTCTGGGTTACCTCCAGAAGCTGCAAGTTTGTCTCCCTTTACTGTGCAGAATATTCCAGCCCACTGCAGCCCCAATCTCCAGCTCATCTCAGAGCTTCCTTAGCAGAAGAAAACCTCTGCCTTGTGAGGCAAGGAGAGGCATTCCTCCACCAGGGTCTTCCTGCCTAGAAGTCAGCTGTAAGGCTATTGCCATTTCCTCCTCCATTAGGCTGGTGTTTCAGGGGGCTCTCAATGAGCTAACCCTTTCACCAATCATATTAACACCACCTTGTAGCAGAAAGTGAGCAAGTTAGCATATTAGAAAAGGAATCCATAATGTGGCCTTGTGTAGAACCAGGCTTTGTGGAAGAATAAGTAAAAAAAAATGAAGGATTTTTTTCCAAAAAATGGTCCATTTGGAACACCCAGGACAGAGTTTCAAGAACACGTGGTGGTAGCTGGAGCGGAGGCTAGGACAGGTTCTGCCTGGGTCTTCTCTACAGAACAGATGGATTGTACCTTGCCTTCTCCCATCAAAATGTACTGAGCCACTATGCTTTGTTATGTAACTGTCTTTGTTACAGTATCTAACATTGAGCTCCAACATGTAGATTATTGAACAAAAGAACTCACTTAAAAACAGATAGAAATCATTCAAATGTGAACATTTTCTTCTTTGCAGATAAGGTCATCATGAAATATCATGAAATACATTGGTATTTCTTCTCAAATGCTCACTAGAGCAGCCCCCAACTCTCAAACATTTAAAAACATTGCACAGTCAAGCCATGTAACATAGCTTTGTGCAAAATTTACATTCCAGCGTCACTAGCATTTGAAAATAAATGAAGTGACTTCATTAGTAGAGGGTAAAAGGTCAAGCCTTTACAGTTAGGCTTAGACACATTTCTCCACTAATTGTATGACACTTCAGGTAAGTGAGTATGTCCTCCCAAGAGAATATTTACCTAATTCTGGTTCCCTTGGAATACAGCATAAGGTAAAGGAGTGGTTACATGACAAGTTCCAGGTTCAAACCCTAAAGGAATTAGTGCCAGTGTGGGAACTGTTCTGACACATTGAAAAGAACATTTTAAAAATAATACTGTCTAGAAGTTCACTCTTGACAGTACCAATATTGCTTGCCTTGAAGACAACAGTCACCCAAACTAGGAGACCAGTCGCTCTGTGGTCATTCACTTCAGACAGGGCTTCTGCCCAGCTACCTGCACTGGACCTCAGGCCTCTGTGGTTGGCTGTTCTGCAGGCCAGGAGGATAGAGCACTTCCTAGTCATCAAGCATTTTCATGGTGCTGCCAAGAGAAATGTACTGAGGTCACTGACTTTCTTAGATGTCAAGTTCTCACATTTAAAGATAAAATGTATCAGTATATTGTCTTTGGTTTGAGGCTGTCTCTCTGCAGTTGGAATGTTCTCCTGGTGGTTATTAATAGTTGGGTGACTCTTGGGTGAAGAGTTCCACAGTTCAGTGGCTAAATATCGACTCAACCAAGGTCTTCAGAATGTGTCTGTTACCCACCAAGAGATTTTCCAGTAAGATCCTAGACTGTGGAATTTCAAGCAAGAATGATGGACCTCTCTACAGAAAATAAATGTTCATCTCTTACCCTTAAAGGAAAGAATGTGCCACAAAAAGAAGAATCACCATTCCACAACAGTGAGCTATGAGTGTCTGACATTTTTGTAAGATTAAAATTCAAAATAAGAAAAAGAAATTCTCCATCCCATGGAATGGTAGTTAATAATTGCACATTTTTAATCATTTTTTATTGTGATTCAAATTAACTCAGCCAAAAATAATTCTACACCTAAATATTTATACAAGGAGTTATGCTAGACAACTGATGTAGGATTTGCCTTTAGAGAATTTACACATAAGAGACTGTCAGAGTACATCAAAAATAGTGAGTACTATAAGAGCTATGTGATCTGCCCAAAGGCAGAGCTCTGGTGTGTCTCTGAGCAGCACATGAAGCACGTGAGTACAACGCTTATGTGAACACCAACCTCAAGAGAGCATCATCCTCATATGAGCATCACCCACATGTAAGCATCATCCATAGGAGAGCATCATCCTCATGTGAGCACCTGCACATGTGAGCACCATCCATATATGAGCACCATCTTCATGTGAGAATTATCCACATGTGAATACCTTCTTCATGTGAGCATCATCCACATGTAGCTAACATCTTTATGTGACCATCATCTGCATAAGAGCACCATCCACATGTGAGCATCATCAACGTGTGAGTATCATCATTATGAGAGCACTATCTTCCTGTGAGCATCATCCTCATGTGAGCATCATCTGCATTTGAACAGCATCTTCATGTGAACATCATCCTCGTGGGAGCATCATCCACATGTGCGCACCATCCACATATGAGCAGCATCCTCATGAGTACACTGCCTTCATGTGAGCACCATCCTCATGTAAGCATCATCCTCGTGTAAGCACCACTCACATGTGAACACCATCCTCATGTGAACGCCTGTACATCTGAGCACCATCCATATATGAGCACCATCTTCATGTGGACATTATCCACATGTGAGTACCATCCTTATGTGAGTATCATCATTACGAGAGCACCATCTTCCTGTGAGCCCCATCCTCATGTAAGCACCATCCACATTTGAACAACATCTTCATGTGAACACCATCCTCATGGGAGCTTCATCCACATGTGAGTGTCATCCTCATGTGAGCATCATTCACATGTGAGCACCATCCTCATGAGTGCATTATCTTCATGTTATCATCATCCTCATGTGAGTATCATCCTCATGTGAGCATCATCTATATTTAGTCATATTCTCATGAGTGCACCATCTTCATTTGAGCCCCATCCTCATGTAAGCATCATCCACATGTAAGCACCATCCACGTATAAGCACATCCTCATGAGTACACTGTCTTCATGTGAACATCATCCTCATGTGACCATCATCCACATGTGAGCACCAGCTTCATGTGAGCACCATCCTCAGGTAAGCATCATCCTCACATAAGCATCATCCACATGTGAGCGCCATCCTCATGTGGGCATCATTCACATGAGAGCACCACCCATATGTGAGCACCATCCTCATATGAACACAACCCACATGTGAGCATATCTTCAAGGGTGCACCATGCCATTGTGAGTACATTGCATGTTTAAAATGGTAGCTAGATCCAGCTTCTGCCATGGTTATGTGATATGGGACAAATAACTTACCCCTCCGTGCCTCAGGTTGCAAGTATTAAACTGAAGTAAGTAAGGCAGTTTTGAGAATTAAAGGGTTCAAGACATTTCTTGCACTTAGTACATAGGCAAGCTTATATGCATGTTTAGTTATTATCAATGTCATTAAAGCTTTTCTGCCTAGAACAATGTCTGGTACACAGTACTTTTTAATATACATATTTGTTGAATTGAGTATATTAATTGACATGATTATTTTAGTGTTCTCTGTAAGAACATTTCCCCCAGAGAACATCCTGGGTTGCTGGAAACTGTCATTAACTATGGTGAGTTGTTACTATGCATCCTTAACAGTGAATTGAGAAATTAATTCCTGTTATATAACATGAAATTAATTGCTGTTATATAACATAAAATGCCCACAAACAAGACAGAGGAGTCATTATTCTGGAAGATTTAAGGAAGAAATTTGAAAATTACAAATGACAATTAGATTCTGAGTGAATAGGCAAAACAGAAAACATACCATACATTTTATTCACAGCTGTCAGTCATGCCCCACAAAGACAGGCAGCAAAATAATATATAGCATTTCCAATTAATAATAAAACACTTGAGTACTTATCAAAATGCCAGCTACTGTAATACATAGTATTTACTTGAAAAAAAATGAATTTCTGCTTCTAGGAAGGCCACAGCAATAAAGACACATAATTTAGATACAAGTTGATATATATGTTGTGGATAATAGATTATCATGGTTATAGTTAGCTTGTTAAGGATTATTTTGCAAATGATGAGATGATTCAGCTGGTTCTGGAGAATGAAATCTAGTCAAACACACAGAAAAGGAGTTAAAGTCAGAAGTATAATCTAAACAAAGATATAAAGATGTGGACATGCAACCTATACTGATTGGGTCCCAGTAAAGGGAGTGTAGCCCTGAAGTGGGTGAGAAAATATGTCCAGGGAAAAATGAGTGGAAAATAAAGCTTAGAAAGAAATAGTGACCAACCAGTGAAACATTCGGAGTGTCATGTGTGGGTATATCTGTTTTGTTGATACTGGAAAGTCATCTGTAGCTTTAGAATAAGGGTATGCTGTATCCACACATATTTTCAGAATCAAACACTCAAAGGCATGTGGAGGAAGGAATGAAAGCTGAAAAGGGGAAATTCAAAGACAATTTTTCCAAGCCAAAGCATCCATTAACTATTACTGCAAGAGAGGATTCTGAGGAAGTGATGGTGAGGACCTGGCAGTGGGGTTAAGAGTTAGAGACTTCTCAGAGGGAGAACACAGGCTTTGGAGCCAGACTCGGGCTGAAGTTCAAGTCTAATACTTGCTTTTTGTGTAATGTGGGTAAGTAATTTAACCAATCCAAATCTCCATCTCTTCTATAAAATGCACATAGTGCTAAGTATTTTATTTGTATCTTTCCATGACTAGGTCATAAATACAATGTCTAGGCTTTATCTGGCATGTAGAAAAAGAAGAGAAACAGAGGAGTGTGGAATACCAGAGAAGAGAAGCATTTCATAGTTAAATGAGTGAGTCACTTGAAACTCTGGGTGGAGAGTCCACCCCAAGAACTAGGCCTGTCTCCTGCACTTTTCTGTCTCAAGGTTTAACTCACTTTCCAGATCCTATAACTGTTGTAGATCCACGTACACGTGAGCTATGGCGACAGAAAGTATAAGATGCAAAATGCAGAAAGAGTCTGTGTGAGTTATCATGGAAAAGGACATCATTGACTGAGGCAATTAGGGAAATGTGTGTAAAAATTTGGTAGTGACTGAAGCATGTCTCTAAGAAAAGGAAGGGGCAGCCGGATGTGGTGTCTCACACCTGTAATCCCAGCACTTTGGGAGGCAAATGTGAAAGGATTGCCTGAGCCTGTGGGTTCAAGACCTGCCTGGGTAGCATGGCAAGACCTCATCTCTACAATAAATAAATAAATAATTAGCCGGGGCATGGTGGCACTCGCCTGTAGTTCTAGCTACTTGGAAGACTAAGATGGAAGTCTCACCTGAAAAACATGAGTCAAGGATTTTATATCTAACACAGTTATCCTTCATAAATGAAAAAAGAAATAAAGTATTTCTAAAGTATTTTTAGAAATAAAGTATTTCTAAAGTATTTTTAGAAATAAAGTATTTCTAAAACTGAGGAAATTTATCACCACTAGACTGGCACTACAAGAAATGCTTGAGGTAGTCCTATACTTGAAGGTGAAATAGCTGGACTCAGTGCCTCAGCCTGTAATCCCGCGCTTTGGGAGGCTGAGGTGAATGGATTACCTGAGAGCCCGTGGGTTCGAGACCCTCATGGGCAACTTGGCGAGACCTCATCTCTACAATAAATCAAAAAAATTAGCCAGGTGTGGTAGTGCACGCCTGTAGTTCCAGCTACTTGGAAGGCTGAGGCAGAAGGATCGCCGGAGCCCAGCAGATCGAGGCTGCAGTGGCCGGAAGCGGGCACTGCACTCCAGTCTGGGTGACAGAGTGAGACTCCAACTCAAAAAAAAAGAAAGAAAGGAAGAAAGAGAAAGAAAAATATAGACCATCATGGAACCATGTGGAAATTCAAAAACCACTGGTAAGTAAACATGCAAAAGATTCAAATGTTCCCATTACAGAAAAGCACCAAGCCAGAATGATAAACAATAAGAAACAAATAAAGGAACAAAAGATATAAGTATAAAACAATAAAAAAGACAAAGAAGATCATTAGATAATAATAAAGAAATCAATTCAGCAAAAAATAACAATTCTAAACATATATGCACTCAACAACAAAGTAAGCAGATACATAAAGCAAATACTATTCGATTTTAAGACAGAGATAGTCTCCAATACAGTATTAGTTGGAGATTTTAACATCCCACTCTCAGCATTAGATAAGTTATCTAGACAGAAAATTAACAAAAAACATTGGATTTAAACTGTACATTAGACTAAAGGGACCTAATAAGACAGATATTTATAGAACATTTTATCAAAAGCTACAGGATACATATTCTTCTCATCAACACATGGAGCATTCTCCAAGATAGACCATATGTTAGGCCACAAAACAAGTCTCAATTTTTTAAAAAATTGAGATCATATTAAGTATCTTCTCATACCACAATGGAATAAAAGTAGAAATGAATGGCAAGAGGAACTTTGGAAACTGCACAGACATATGGAAATTAGAAAACATGCTCCTGAATGATCAGTGGGTCTAGTAAAAAATTGAGAAAATCAAAAAGCCTATTGAAACAAATTAAAATTGAAGCACAATATATCAAAACCTATGGGTTACAGCAAAAGTGGTCTAAGAGAGAAGTTTATAACAATAAATTCCTATATCATAAAAATAGAAATATTACAAGTAATTGTTCTAAGGATGAACTTCAGGGAACTAGAAAAGCAAGACAAAGGTAAGCCATAATTAAAATAAAAGCAGAACTACATGAAAGAAACTAAAGAAACTACAGTGGGTCAATAAAAAAATTGTTCTTTGGAAAGATAAACAAAATTGACAGACTAACAACAACAAAAATAGAGAAAACCCAAATTTAAAAATTATAAATGAAAAAAAGACATTACTACTAATGCCTAGAGAAAATGAATAAATATCTGATCACATATAAGATACAAAAATTGAATCAGGAAGAAATAGAAAATATGAGCAGACCAACAATAAGTAGCAAGATTAACTCAGCAATAAAAAGTCTTCCAGCAATAATAGGTTTAGGACTGGATGACTTCACTGCCAATTTCTACTAAACTATTAAGGGAGAACTAATACCAATACTCAAACTATTACAAAACAATAAAGAGGAAGGAATACTCTCAAACTCATTCTGTGAATGGCCAGCATTACCTCATACCAAAACCAGACAAGGATGCAACAATAAAAGAAAATTACAAGCCAGTGTCTCTGACAAACCTAGAAGAAAATATCCTAAGCAAAATACTTGCAAACCAAATCCAACAGCAAACAAGATATAACGATAAACCATGATCAAGTGGAATTTATCATAGGGATGGAAAGATGACTCAACATATGCATGACAGCAAATATGAAGCATCACTTTACAGAATAAGGACAAAAACTATATAATCATCTCAATAGACACAGAAAAGGTATTTGATAAAATGCAATATCACTTCATGACAAAAACTCTCAATGAAAGAGGCATAGGAAGAATGTAACCTAACATGATGAAGGCCACCTACAGCTAGCATTATACAGAGTGAAGAAAAGCTGACAGACTTCCTCTAAGAAGTAGAAGACAAGGATGCCCACTTTCACCACTTCTATTCAACATACTACTGGAAACTCCAGCCCGAGCAATCAGACAAGAGAAAGAAATAAAATGCAACCAAACTAAAGAACCCCTCTTTGCTTATATATCTTATAGCTAGAAAAACCTAAAAAACTTACAGACCTGATCAACAAATTCAATAAAACTGCAAGTTACAAAATCAACACACAAAAAGCAATAGTGTTTCTATACATTATTAACAAATTAACTTAAAAAGAACTCAAAAAAGCAATCCATTTACAATAACAAAAAAATTTTTTAAATACCTAGAAATAACTTTAACCAAGGAGGTGAAAAAAATCTCTACAAGGAAAACTAGAAAAGACTGATCAAATAAATAGAGAAGGGCACAAACAAACAGAAAATAACCTATGCTCATGGATCAGAAGTATTAATATCATTAACATGACCACACTGCCCAAAGCAATCTGCAGATTCAACACAATTTCTATCAAAATATCAATGTCACTTTTCACAGAAATAAAGAAAACAATCTTAAAATTCATGTGGAATCAAAAAGAGCATGAATAGCCAAAATAATACTATAAAAAATAATAATAGAAAAACCTGGAGACATCATACTACCCAACTTTAAACCATGTTATAAGCCTATAGTAACCAACATTATGTGTGGTACTGGTGTAAAAACAGACATTTGGACCAATAGAAAAGAATAGAGAATCCAAAAATAAATCACATTTAAAGCCAACTGATTTGCCACAAAACTGTCAAGAACATACTTTGGGGAAAGGACACCCTCTTCAATAAAGATGCCAAAAAATTGACTATTATATGAAACAAAATAAAACTGGACCCCTATCTCCCATTACATACTAAAATAAACTCAAAATATATTGAGGACTTAAGTGTAAGACTCAAATCTATAGAAAAAAGAGAAGAACACATAAGAAAAGCACATTGGGACATTCATCTAAGCAAAGATTTTATGACTAAGACCTCAAAGGAATAGGCAACAAAAACAGAAATAGTAAAATGGGACCCCAGCTATTAAAGTAAACAGTTTCTGCAAAGAAAAAAGAAAACAGTCAACTAAATGAAGAAACAACTTGTTGAATGGGAGAAAATATTTGCAAATCTTTCTTCCAACAAGGGACGGCTATGCAGAGCAATTTTTAAAAAAATAAATAATTCCACTGAAAAGGGGAAAAAATATCCAAATCGATGTTTCTCAAAAGAAGATTTACAAATGGCCAACAGAGATATGAAAAAATGTTCAACATTGCTAATCATCAGGAAAATGCAAATTAAAACCAAAAT
Source organism: Carlito syrichta (assembly GCF_000164805.1). NCBI lineage: Eukaryota > Metazoa > Chordata > Mammalia > Primates > Tarsiidae > Carlito > Carlito syrichta. Next base: position 314,905 of record NW_007253015.1, on the reverse strand, counting down.
GAGATATCACCTCATCCCAGGTAAAATGACTAGCCCTAAAAAGACAAAAATATAATAGATGCTGGCAAGGATGTGGAAAAAAGAGAATACTTATATATGTTGGTAGCAATATAATTGAATATAGCTACAATGGAACACAGTATGTAGATTTCTCAAAAAGCTAAAAATAGAACTACCATAGGATCCAGCAATCTCATTACTATGTGTATGTCAAAAGGAAAAGAAATCAATATACCCAAGGGATACATACTCTCATGTTTATTACAGTACTATTCACAATAGCAAAGATATGGGGAAAAACCTAAGAATCTATCAACAGAAGAATGGATAAGGAAAATGTGGTATATATACACAATGGAATATCAGAAGGCTGTAAAATAATTATGAAATCATACCATTTGCAGAATATGAATGGAACCAGAGGTTATCATACTAAGTGAAATAAACCAAGCACAGAAAGACAAATATCACATGTTTTCACTCATATGTGGAAGTTAAAACAATTTGATCTCATGGAAGTAGAGAGTAGAATAATAATGATAGTTACCAGACACTAGGAAGGATGTGGGTGAGGGTGGAAAGGAATGAAGAGAGGTTGGCTAATGAGTACAAACATATCATTGTGTAGAAGAAATAATTTCTGAAGTTTGGTAGTAAAGTAGAGTGACTATCGATGCATTATACATTTCAAAATAACTAGAAGGGATGACTTGATATTCTCATTATGTAGAAAAGATAAACGCTCAAGGTGATAGATATCCCAAATTCCCTGACTTCACCATCACACATTCTATGTAGGTAACAAATACTCACACATACCCCATAAGTATATAAAATATAATGTATCAAAAATAAAAAAGTCACACCTTGCCTTTAATAGGAAGTCCTTGTCATGAGGACACCAATTCTATTGAATTAATTTTAAAATATAGGCACGGTGGCTCAAGTCTATAATCCCAGCACTTTGGGAGTCCGCGGTGAGAGGGTTGCCTGAGCCTGCAGGTCAACACCAGCCTGGGCAACATGGTGAGACCTCATCTCTACAATAAATCAAAAAATTAGCTGGGTGTGATACTCTCGCCTATAGTTCTGGCTACTTGGAAGGCTGAGGCAGAAGGATCACCTGAGCCCAGTGGGTCGAGGCTGTGGTAGCTTGGAGCATGCCACTGCTCTCCAACCTGGGTGACAGAGTGAGACTGTGACTCAAAAAACAGAAAAAAAAATATTAGGCAGACTCAACAAAATGTCCACAGGGGGGAAAACAAATATAAAATAATATTCTTAAAATTTGGGGGGTAAAAAAACAAATAAAAAAGAGTGATGAAGAGGGAGGACTCATGCCAGATGTTAAAACACATCATGATGAAAGCATTATATTCAAGGACCTAAGCAGACAGATAAATTTGTGAAGTAGAACAGGAAGCCCACATAGACCCACATATCTGTGACAGGGATTTTGCATATAATAAAGGTGTCTTTTCATATCACTGAGGAAAATAAGGTTCAATAAATACTTCAGGGACAACAGGGTGACAATCTGGAAAAATTTTGATTTTTAGCTTACTAATGACATCGAAATAAATTCCACGTTGAACAAAGGGTTCAGATACAAAATAACAACAACAATAGAATATTAGGAGAAAATTTTGGAAAATGTTTCTCATCTCTGAGTGAGAAAAATCTACTTTCTGAATACACTAAAATCCAGAAGCCATAAAAGCATAGACTGATACATTCAATTTTATAAAAATAGTTTCCTGATTGCAAAGTTCCATAAAATAGACAAAGAAGAAATAACAAACAGGCAGCATGTTTACAACATAAATCGCAGAGAAAACTCTGCCTCCCTTACTTTAAAGAGCTTCTACAGATCAATTATAGAAAGATCAATAGCATGATAGAAATATAAGCAAAATGTGCGAACAACCAAGAAATGCAAAAATGGCTTCTAACCATATGGAAAATGCTCCACCTCACTCTTATATGAGAAATGCAAATTAACACTACATTGGGATACAATTTTCCATCTATCAGATTGACAAAGTTCTAAAACTGTGTTATCACACTTATGGGCTGAGTTGGGGATAAGATACTATTGTTAATTACTCAAATTTGTGGTCATCAATATAACCTCCATAGGTAATTTACTAATATCTATCAAAATTGGAAATGTGTTGCAAAATTTCACGTGTCCATTCTTGTGGGTCCAACAATTGCAACTCCAGAAATACATCCTGCAGACACATTGCATCTAAGTGGATGAAATATGTACAAGGATGGTGATAGCAGCTTTGCCCATAGGGGGCACTAGACGGGGACACAGCCTCAATGATGAACTCTGCAGAAATAAACCAGCAAACACTCAGAAAACGAATTATTATACCACCATGTATCCACGGCTTGCCTAGGTAGCGAATGTCTCTGGGAACTTATACATCAAGGTGAGCCTCTGGAAGGAATGGATATCTGAGAGACATGGATGGAAAGAAGCATTTTTGTCTTTAAAATTTTATGCTATGGCTATATGTTACATAATAAAAGAAAAACAATTTTTAAAAAATTTTTTTACTCTCTCAGGTACAAGAGATGGCCCTCAAGGAAAGCAGAAGCCCATATCTCAAAGTCAAAAGGCACAGAGACACCCATGAGGAGGTGGCCACAGAATATTTCAGAAGGCTGTCCTATCCAGGATGCACAGTTTGTTTGGATGCTGGATGAAATGGCTGTTTGTCACATCCCTCATCAGGGCCGGGGAAAGGGACAGGAATGAACAACAGAGACATTCCTGTGAATTTTAAACTGTAAAAATGTTTAAATCCACAGAGGCACATGTCTGTCCTCATGGACAAAACCAGATCAGGGTTATTTCTGTCTAAAATACAAGTGCGTGCCATAGGTCTCCCAGGTCTGCCTTCCGTGCCATAGGTTGCGTGCCATAGGTTTCCCAGGTCTGTCACTTAATTACCCCGAGTATGGGCAGCACCTAGCCAGGAAGATTCTGCTCATAACAAGGCATTGGCTTCCTTTGACTTCACCCAGAGAATGTTTATTTCTGATGAATACAAGGTACCTCTTGGGAATTTGTCTAATATGCTTCAAAAATGTCTGTTGGATTCGGATAGTGAGGGATGTGTCAGTCAGGGATGCTTTGTTTGAACTGCCAACTGTCCCTCTGAGAACAAGACATCTGGTGAAGGCAGACATTGGGAGTGCAGGGGCCATCATGGCTGAGGGGCCCCCAGGAGACAGGGTGACTGACTACAATGCAGCAAAAGGACTTTAGGGGAAGCATCAGGAAGTCTGGACAACGTATGGACTTCAGTTAGTCACAATCTATCAATGTTGGTTCCTTCATGCAGACGACAGTGCTCTGTAACAGAAGATAGTAGCAACGGAGGAAGTTGGGCATGATAGGTAGAAACTCTACACCACCTTCATGATTTCTCTGTAACCAAGCCTATTTTTAAAAACCCTCCTGTTCTTCTCTGGTTTTCCTGGCTCATTACATTATCTACTGTGTCGTTTTTTCTTTGCAGGTAGAAGGCAGCATCTACTAGACATGACACCATCTTGCCACTGTGGGTGACAGCACCTGCCACCTTCCCTGACCGCAGCCTTATCCCAATGGCTTTATATGCAGTCTCCTGGCTCATGGGCTCCAACCCTGTCACCAGCCTTGATCTCTGCAGGAGCCATAACTTTGAACCACCTGGTGTCCACAGGCCTCTCAGGCTTACACTGGTGTGGTTCCAACCAGCTCCTGGTACTCCTTCTCTGCCTGCCTCTTCTCAGTTTTTGCCATCAGAACAAATGGCACCCATGAAAAGTCTTTCTGATTTATTTCTCCTGCATTTCTCACTGATTTCTCAAGAGTCCCTTGGGCCCTACCTCCTTCTTGAACCCAGCACCAGGCCCTTCTCCCACTACCTCTGCTGTCTGTTCTAGTCTCTAACCTGTGCTGGTACAATACCCCGTCTAACCTCCTTCAGTTTTGCTCATCATAAATTCATATTCCACATCCTCTCATACCCTGCTTGAAACTTCCAAAGTTTTCCAGGGACCTTCTGAATACATTCAGCCGTATCTGGCCTTTGGCCTCCTGGTGGCTGCTTTCCCTCTCCCCAATCTCATAGACCCCTCTTCTTCTATGGGTACACAGGTGTATTACACGTCCATATTTTCCATTGTGCATTCACGCCCTGCCCCTCAATGCAGAGTCTGGATTTTCCTTGTGAATCACTCCACCCTACAGACTGGAGCAGAGCCTGGGTCCCAGAAGAAGCCCCTTAAACACGAAGGAAAGAAAACACAGAACATGACAAGTGAGAATCCGGCAGTGGGAAGGAGACATTGCAATTAGTTATCTATGTCCAAGTCACTCCTACACTGTGGCCTTGCGCAGGGTACTTGATTTCTGTCAGTCTTTGTTTTCTCATCTATCAGGAGGGGAAAAAAAATTCCCATGATGCTGTGACGTCCTCGAGAAGAGTCTGAGAAACAATACATACGAAGAGCTGGGCACACAGAGGTGCTTGGTAAATGTGCACTGTTGTCATTATTATTGTAACCTTTAAGAGAAGGATGGGAGGGGAGGTGTTGCTGGCAGGAGAGACTGTAGGGGTGCACAGGTCCCTCCTCCAGCCAAGGCCCACCATTACGTCTGTAGGAAAATGGGGGAGAAAAACCCAGGAAAGCAAATGGGGACAATCATTTCCAGAAAGTTCTGAGAATGCTGGGAGAATATCACTACAATGGTTTTGTCTCTGCCAAGGATAACAAGTGGTAAGGAAGATGCATTAAGTTATGATTGCCCAGAGATGTTATCAAGGCTAAATGGCCAAGCAACAGGCCTTTTTGAGCATAATTGTCATCTCTGATCATCTTGTGTTGAGAGAATGCATTATGAATATAGTACTTGCTCATGGCTCTAATGAGTCAATCCCAGGTGTGCTGACTCTGCACAGGCTGGAGGTACCTGGCGATATTCTGTCTGAGCCCCCCACTGTCCAGGTCCTCCCTGGGAAGACAGCCACATGTAGAGCCGGGATGTCCACAGAAGTGCCCTCTGCTCACTCGTATCCCTGACAGTGATGCCTTGACCTTGGCTCACTAACCATCTTTTGGGCACTCATGTCTGTTCTTCCCTCCAGATTCCACTCAGGTGGAAGCAGGTTCCCTTCACCCAAAAGAATGGCAAAAGTTGCGAACAGTGACTTCTCACCCACCAGCAAAATTTCTCTAAAAGCGGGGACAGAAACCCAAATTGTGTGCCTGGAGGCAGTCAAGAGTGAGGGGCTGAAGCCCACTGAGCAAGTAATATGTGATACCTTCAGTAAACAAGTCAGACAAGTTGTGAATTCGATGCCAGTGATAATAGGACTGCCCACTTCCCAGGTAGAGTCTCACGGCCCGCTTAGGAAGTTTCACTTATGAATAATAGCACAGGCCCAAAACAGGAACACAGTATCCAGGTGAGCATCCTGACCACCCACATGGTGTGGAATGTGGCATGAATCACATTCCATTGCTGAATTTGCCAAATCGACCTCTTCTAGACATCGTTTTCCCATTTGGAGCTCCTGTTCTGTATGAAGAATTTAGTAAATTACCAGGTTAATGGAGAGAAATAGGAAAAATGGAATCTTAGCTGTGTCATCTGTATTTAGTAAGACGGATTTTCCATGTAAAAAGGCTTTAGACATATGCATTTTCTTGTTTTGCCTCTACCATAAGATAAATCTTCATTTCAGGGTTAACCATGTTCCCAAAAGAGAAGGATGAATGGAAGACGGAGTTGGCCGAGAAAGAAGGACTTCTATCCTAGCAGAAGAATTGTTTCATGTTTTCTTGTAGAGCTGAACTCAAGACACACCCTGGTAGCGGTAACGTAGCTGTGGAGGACAGAGCATTCCTTCTGTCTGTGCCAGCTTAAGCTCCGGCTGTTTGTATTACCTTATGAATTTGACCCCTTGCAAAAAAATGACAGGATGACAGGTGTGAATCAGATGAAAATTAAGGAATATATATATAGATACACCCAGATTACTTACACACACACACACAAACACTTTTGTATGTGCACATACAGGGTATGACAATTAAGTTCACAAACTCATCATTTAAAAAAGTGCTACATACCTCGTTGCTGAATATCACTATGGTCACCTTTGAAGTACTCCCTTTGGGAAACTATGCACCAATGCCAGTGCCTAGTCCACCCATCAAAGAAATTTTGGAAGTCTTTTTCTGGAATCAGCACTGTTATTCTATTACCACTGTTGTCCTGAATGTCATCAAAATATCTTCCTTGCAATATTTCCTTTATCTTCAGGTACAGAAAAAAAGTAATCAGGGGTCAGATCAGGTGAGTAGGAAGGGTATTCCAATACAGTTATGTGTTTGCTGGCTAAAAACTCTCACAGACAGTGCTGTGTGAGCTGGTGCATTGTTGTGATATAAGAGCTCCTTTGGGATCATTTTGCACACACCTTTCTCATGCCAAGATTTTCAGTTATGATTTCAGATGTTTATTTGGTCTGCTAAGCTTCTCACAGTCAGCTGACAATTTGGGCACACAATTCAATTAATTTTTGCAATGTTTTCATCAGTTCTGCTCACTGCTGGCCGTCTTGACCTCTCTTCATCTGTAACACTTTCCCTCCCCTCAGAAAAACGTTTAATCCATTTGTACACTGCCATTTTCCTCATAACATTGTCCCCATAAGCTTGGACTAACATGGACCTGATTTCACTTCCACTCTTGCCAAGTTTAACAAGAAACTGAATGTTTGTTCATTGCTCTAATTCAAGCGCCAACATTCTCACAACGACACAAAATCATGCAGAAACAATAATGAACGTCACTCAGCAAGTCACCACCACACATTGTCATGAGCACAACTGTGAGACACTGATACACCATGGTTGCAAAACCTCACCGAGTTGTTTGTACAGTGTTGCCGATGTAAGCACACAGTGGCAAGTTCACAGACTTAATTGTCAGACTTTGTACATATTTATATATGCATATATCTTTAAAATATACACAGCACATCTATATGTATATATACATATTTATATATACCCAAACTTTAAAATATATACACATTTATATGTACATATACATATTTTTATATTCACACATACTTAAAAATATACACAACACATTTATATATTCACAAATATACATATATACATAATTTAAAAATACACACACATTTATATGTACACATACATATTTAAAATATACACACACATATATTCACGTACATATGTTAAAATATGCACACATTTATATATACACATATTTATATATACACACTTAAAAATATACAAATACATTTATATAATCACATATTTGTTTATACACACATTTATATGTACACATACATATTTATATCCATGTCAATATATATACATATGTATTTATAGGTACAAATATATATTTATATATATACACACATTTAAAAATATACACACACATTTAAAGATACACATACATATATATACACACACACATTTACATGTACACATACATATTTATATATATATACGCACATATTTAAAAATATACACAAACTTGGGCTGGATTCAGCGGCTCATGCCTGTAATCCAGCACTTTGGAAGACCAAGATGGGAGGATTGCTTGAGCCCAGAAATTCAAGGTGAGCCTGGGCAACACAGCAAGGCCTTATCTCTACAAAAGATTAAAAAAATTAGCTAGATCCTTGCTTTGCTAAGCTACGGTGTGGCCATGTGCTCTATGGACAGGCCATGTTTCCTGGCTTTGGCTGGCTCCCTTCCCTAACTTGGGGAGGTAACTCTTCTCTCTCTCTCTCTCTCTCTCTCTCTCTCTCTCTCTCTCTCTCTCTCTCTCTCTCTCTCTCTTACTTTTAAATAAACTATATTTGCTAAGCTAAAAAAAGTTGGCTGGGCATGGTGACACACACCTGTAGTCCCAGCTACTCAGGAGGCTGAAGCAGAAGGGCACTTGAGCCCAGGAAGTCGAGTCTGTAGTGAGCCATGATCGTGCCACTGTATTCCAACCTCGGTGACAGAGTGAGAGATCTTGACTCCAAAAAATAATTAAATAAATAAAAATATATACACACATTTAAATATACATATACATATTTATACATACATTTTAAAACATACACACATATATTTATATGTGCATATATGTATTTATACACACATTTATATATACATATGCATATATATACAATTTTAAAAAACATACCTATATATACATAAATATTTTATATATGCAATATATACACATGCATACATATTTATATATGAAAACACATATACACATTTTTAAAAATACACACATTTATATATGCACAGATTTATATATACACATACATTTTATATATCACTATACACATATTTGCACACACACGTGTGCATGTATGTATACATATGTCATAAAATAAGAAAATAAATGTGTACTTTAAGGGTGTGATTAAGTGCTTCATTAACAAATAAGACCAGTGTTCTTCAAGTTGGATTTTGTAAAGTCCCAGAATTCCACAGGATTTTCATTCCTTATGTTCATTTTGACCATTGTCATTGAGGAGCCATGCTCTTTTTACCATAGAGGAGGAAAAACAGCCTTACAGTGGTGGGCCACACTCCATCACCCTCTACTCAGTCCTAGCATACTTTGAACAAGTTGCTAAGTAGCTATTATCTGTGAAATTTTCACCAAGGCATGTGCATTTACAGGCATGCTTATACAGAAACACAATTGCACACACAGATAGGCGCACAGGTAAACACACAAAGACATGTACACACAAAAATACAGGTGCACACACAGACATGTACACAGGCAGATACACATAGGAATGTGTACACACATGCACACACACTGAAACACAGAGACATGCAAAGAAGCAAACACACAAAGGCATGTACGCGTATGCATGCACACACAGAAACACAGATGCACACACTGACATTCATACAAACACAAAGGCATGCATATACATCCACAAACATGAAAACAGATACACACACAGACATGCACACACATTCAAAACACAGACACACACATCACACACATAGACATGCCCTCCCACAGACATACACAAACACACACAGAGGTGCATATAAAGACACACAGACATGCACAGGCAAAGAGATGCACAGACACACAGAGACATGTGCACCCTCATGCACAGATACGTCCATACACACACACACACACACACACACACACATACAAACACACACACACACACACACACACACACACACACACAGAAACACACAGGGTCATTGATCCATCAATCTTCTTAGATGGTGAGCCATTTCCAAGCAAACTAAGAATATTACTCATTGACTAGAACATTCAGTCCACATGCATGGGCTCTTCAGGTCACGAGTATGAATCACTTGTAACTTCATTTAACCATTTTATTCAAGACACAGAGGACACCCAGGAGCATTGCTGGGTACGCATGGGTGCCTGACAGAGTCTGCTGGAAGCTACAAAAACTGAAGGAAGCACTATCATAGTGTATTTGTCATAAAATGCTGGAAATAATCATGCAAGCATGAGAAGGAATATGAAGCCATCTACTGGACCCAAAACTGGAGGCTGAAATTTCCAGTGACCTGGGCCAGGCTTCTCCCCAGCATGCGGGGCTGAAGTTAAGCACTTGGGACATCTGCCCTATTTCAGGACCTCGCTGGGAACACTTTCTCTCCACCAAATCTTTTCAAAAGCCTGAGGTGTTTTTTTGTTTGTTTGTGTTACCCTCCCTCTTCCCCACCATCTTTGTGTTTTCCCATCAGCTTAGTGTACTTGATGTGTTCTGTTTTCCCTGGAGAGTTTCACTCATACCTTCCCCCATGTCATGATTTCTTGTTTGTGAAGGACCCTTGCAACTTCGCCTGATGGAAAGGACTCAACAGGCATCTAATGGTTGCTCATTTCTTGAGACTCAGGGGTCTCTATCTCTTCCAAATCATCAAAGAAGTTGCTGAAATATGACTGCACTCATGATATGACACGTGATTTCATTTTTGTCTACCTTGAGGGTCAATTTGGAAGATCTTCGAATGCACGCATACAAAACAGTGACCAGAGACTCCTTCCACCAACCTGACCATTGATCATGACAGAGATATGTCTTTGTTCCTGATCAGCAGGCCACGGGCTTAGTTAAGATAAGAGTATGAGGTATGAATTGATCAATGCAGTGAAGTACACATTTATTGAGCACCTACTGTATGCGGAGCACTGGAAGATGCAACAATGCAAACAGCAAGACCCTTGCTTTCTGGGGACTTTTGCCCTCGTGGAAGAAATAGCCACACACACACTAAAAGTTTGGCCATGAAACATCCGTTCAGTCGGTCACCATTTACAGTGCACTTCCTGAAGGATCATTGCTGGAGGCTCAACAATGACTGAGATGCTATTGCATGTTCCTAGGATGTGGGCAGGACCCACAACCACCAGGCAGGCAGGATGAGTGCTGTCTAGAAGGTAAGCAAGTGCTAGGGGTGGTCCCCTCACCTGAGGGGTCTAAAACAGAAGAACAAGAAAGGGCTTTTCCCTCTGGAAGTACCTGCCACGTGACCTCAGCAGAGACAAGATGGGGCAGGACGTGGAGAAGGTGCTCTCTCCCCAAGGAGGCAGAGGCATGCAACATGGTGCAGAATTCCTGATGTGGGAATGGGTGGGGTCTGGCACTGAGGCCTTCTTTCTCCAGGCATCCATCATCACTGTTTCCTGGGAGCAAAACCCTCTTGCCACCCACAGCACCCTGAGCAGAAGCATTCCACCCACAGTGCCAGTACCCCAGACCTGGGGATTGAAAAGCCAGTCTCCAGCCCACACCAACCTCCTGAGCTCCTGTTGCTGTTGTCTCCTGTGACTGACCTTGTATATTCCACTGGTCCTTCAGATGTGCCCAGGGTACACTCAGTGTCTTCCCATGAAGCATCTCCAGAGCCTCCACCTTAGCCAGTGTTTTGGGCCACCCAGTGAGAACTCAAGGTCACCTGTCACTCTTCTTCCACATCCAGTTTCCAAACCTAACTAACTCAGCTGCCAGGGCATTTCCCTCTGGTCCCCTGGTCACCCCAAACAGTCATCCTAGAGCCAGTCCCACATCCTGGGCCTGGAGTATGCTCCTAAAATACAAAGTCATACCACTCCAATGTAAAACTTTTCAGAGTGTTTATTAATGGCCACTTGCATATTTCATATAGGAATAACCTAATTTCAGGCCAGGCACAGTGCCTCACACCTGTAATCCCAGCACTTTGGAAGCCTGAGCTAGGAGGATAGTTTGAGCCCAGGAGTTGGAGACCAGCCTGGGAAGCATAGCAAAAACTCATCTTTACGAAAACTTTAAAAATTAGGCAGGCATGGTGGCATGGGCCTGTAGTCCCAGGTACTCAGGACGCTGAGGCGGGAGGACTGCTTGATCCCAGGAGGTTGAGGCTACAGTGAGCTATGACCATACCATTGCATACCAGCCTGGGTGACAGAGTGAGGCCCTGTCTCTAAAAATAAAAATAAAAGAATGACTTGCTCTTATGTGCCAGTCACTCCATGAGTCATCTTGGAATTTATAATCTAGCTTGAAGGAAAACACTGAGTAGTTGAAGTCAAACCAGACAACAACCTGTGGGAACACTGACTGAACCCCCAGTTCTTGGAGTAAGGTTCCGGCAGGGTCACAAATGAGAACTTAGCTTCCCAGTGCCCTGGGTGGCATGTCAGGGGCCGAGCTAAAGTCCCAGTTTGGACCCGTCAGAATCAGAAGACTTTGTTGCCATCACACTTAGAAAAAATAAAAGCTGTTGTCAGTTGTCATCCCAAGCTGTACCATAGCATGCTTCCATTAAAATGAGACCCCAACAACAAAAAAAGACAGAAAGAAAGACCACAGTCAACATCAGTGATAAAAACCTTTCACATGACTAATTTGAGTCTAACATTTCAATGCACACAGAGATGAAAACACACGTTAAACATCTTCCAATTTCTGAAACCTAACCACAGTGAACATCTTCTAGGGTGTCTTAGAGATGCCCTGAATGTGGACTGAAATGTTAATGAACTGGGCATCTGAGTTCCCAATGTATCCATTTCATACATTCCTCCTTAGAAAAAGAGGAGGTTTTCCCTCATCGTACCCTATTGTCTGTAATTTCATTTAACCCTCTATCTACTTGCCATGCACCGGAGTGAAAATCTCCCCAATTATTACAGAGCCCCTCACTACAACCAGCATGAACTGAGGGACACTCAGGTGGCAGCTCATACAGAAAATGTGACTCACGTGGGCTGGGCCTGGTTCCCATGCTCACTTGTGTATAGATACAGACAATGGAGATCAAGGTGACAGAGAAAGAGACGGAGAGAGATGATACAGAGATGAAGACATGGATATCAGCACAGGCACAGCTGCAGGTGTAAGCATGTAAAAGTTATTGGAATGCAGGACAGAGGAGATTGCAAGGATGTACAGACAGAGAGAGGACGCGGCTGATGTGGGTGTGGCTATGGACATCAGTGTGGGCATAGCTCTGACACAGACACAGGGGTAGATGATGTGAATATGGGTATGGGTGTGGGTGCAGGTCTAGACACAGACATAGACACAGATGTAGACAGTGTAAATGTGGGCATGGGTGTGGGTGCGGGTGTAGCTACTGACATAGGAACAGATATGAATGTAGATATGCATACGGGTGTGGTGTAGACATGGATGGGTTTAGAACAGGAAAGGATGGTGCAGACAGATACAGGTGGACAGATGCAGACATAAAACTGAACACACCCTGTAAGTGTTGGACCAACTTTAAAGATGAATCGCCCTGCCCCTACTGTGGCAGGGGGTGCAGTCACCTTCCTTCCACATCGCTGGCCACAGACACCCATAGGTCCCAGCACAAAAGGGACCTTCCCGAGGCACATCTATAGCCCAGAGAACTGGTAGAGCCCAGGGGATTTCTGCAGGCTGCCAGGCGGTTTCTATGGATGCGGGACCTCATGACCCAGGGTTGTTTCTGGACACTGAGCTGCAGAAACACTCTCTCCTCTGCTATTTCCACCTGAGAAAGAACTATAAAACTTTATGGATTGCCTTTTGATTCACATATTTTCTGATAATTGAAAGGGAAGGGATAAGAGGGCGAGAGAAGAAGGCAGCTAGAGCCCTGACATCTGTAGAGGGAGAAGGTGGACGTAATGTGCCCAAGGCCACATCCAACAAGGGGTCAGATTCAGGTTTGCCCAGCTCACTGTCAGTGCCACCTTTACCCCAGTTCGCATGCCTACAATAGGACCTCATGGCCCATCTCCCTAGGTGCCCTGTCCTTTCCTTCTGCTGTGAGCTCAGTGTCTGCGATGGGACACTAAGTTTTCCTGATCCTCACACAGAGCTGCAGGCCCTGAGCAGCTCCTCTGGCCTTCACTGCCCTCCTCAGCACTACCACCCCACCCTCTACTACACACACAGGAGCACACAAACACACACACCCAGAGACACACATGAACACAGAGATACACACAGGCATGCAAACAGAGACAGACACAGAGATACACACTCACAAACATACACAGAGATACACATATAGACGCACACAGAGATAGACACACAGACACATATACGTTCATCACACACAGAGGCATGTAGACACACACAGAGACACACACATATACACATGAACCCACACACAGGTACACTCACAAACACATACAAAGGAAGACAAACACAGGCACACACACACACACACACACATATATATATATATACACAAATGCACTCACACACATACACATGAACCCACACACGGATACACACATAAACACACACAGAGATAAGCACACACAGATACATACACAGAGACACACACATGGACACACAAAACAACACACAGAGATTCACACACAAACACAGATACACACAGAAAGAGGCACATTTAGCAGCATCTCAGAATAATGTGAAATATGTGTCACTACCATCTCTGAACTTGTAGAATCACAGTAAGTGAAAAGAATGCATGTGGATTAGGCAAAGATGCTATTTTTGCAACTGAAGAAATGTCTCAACTATCACAGTTTCATACAAATAAGATACGGTGTTTTTTAAAAAGATACTATTTTAAGCTGAAATTGAATCATGACAACACCTACTTTGTCCTCACTCTCGTACCCTCTCCCTTGCAAGGATAAAAGGATACCCATTAAAAAGAGTTAATCATTGCTTTGAAGAATAGAAGACCATCCTAGATGTGTGATAGATGGATAGATAGATGATACATAAATATAAGTAGAAGATAGATAGACAGATAATAGATTAACAGATAGTGGGATAGATGATATCTACATGGAAAAATAATAGATATATAGATGCTAGATAAATAGGTAGATGATTGATAGAAAGATGATAGATTCGATAGATTGATAGATGATAGGTAGGTTGATAGTTGGATAGATGATAGATAAATGGATAGATGATAGAGGATGGAAAGATGCTAGAAGGTAAAAAGAACATAGATAGAAGATATAGATAGATGATAGATAGATGGATAGATAGATAGATAGATAGATAGATAGATAGATAGATAGAATAGAGCCTGATTCGTAATGGTAGCATTAAATCTTCCTGTGCATTGATGTGATTTATCATCTGTAAAATGCCAAAGTCCTATAAAGACTCAGACAAAGAGAAATGCAAATGACAAACCAGTTTATTCTGAGCTGCACCTACCTTTTCCAGGCATATTCCAGTAAAAAGTTAATTTGACAATGGTATGAAAAACAGAAGAGAAATTGGCAAACAGCATGAGTAATGGGTAACAAGTTGCAAATTAAATACCAAACAGATAAGCGCCATTAAAGAGAGGCAGAATATATCAAAATTTGTTGTGCCTCCAGGGGTCGGCTGAATTTGCTGCGCTATATAAAACAGTGCTATTAACACGTCATTGCGAGACTTCCTTTTTGAGGAGATGACTTTGGTAAATGCGGATGTTTTTCAGCACAACTGTTCAAGCACAAAAGACGCCTAGGAGCACAGAATGCAATTTAGTCACTAGCCCTAACAAACAATCCAACCAGTATAATGACTGCAAAGTTTGGGAGATGGGGCAGCTTTAGCTTACAGTACTGTGTGGAGTTTGAAGGGAGGACTACCTGTTGAGTCCCACAACACTCTGGAGAAGAAAACGCGGTCTGTTTCTCTTCACTGAATATAGATTGAACTAGAAGGAGAACCTCGCTTTGTGAAAAATCTACTCTTTATGTATGCGGAGTCAGCTGTGATGACTCAACATGGTTTCAGCTTGTCTTGCTTATTGTTTCTTTTTTTCCACATTTCAAAATTTGTTTTAATGCAAAAAAAAAGTTTGTCTGCTCTCCAAGACAAATGGAAAGCTATTCTCTTGGGGAAAAAACTCTTAGATATTTGCAGGACTGAATTTGTTAAAAGACATTTGTATATTTGTGTTACTGAAAAGACTTTGAAATTGCAAACATTTAAAAATAAAGTACACCCTGACTGGCAATGGACAGGAACACTGAACTCAGATTTCCAACCAGATGGAAGATGAATAGTAAAAAATATTATATTAATAGGGTTAAGTTCCTATTTCACATTTATTTCTAGACGTAGTGGATTATAAAGAAAAAATGGTTTAGTCATCCTTGATCTAGATCTCAATATATCAAAATGTAGCTAATACCTACCTTTCAGCATTGTTCTCAGAGTTAAATGAAAGAACATGTGTTAATCTTCGAGATTAGTACATGATGGGTAGCTGGTGATAATAAATGAAATTTCTAATTATCTCAAATATGAAGTAAATGTGATTTGACCAGCTAGATAGCTCCAAAGGAGCCCAGGCTCCTCTAGAGATAGTAACTGGTGAATTGTGTGATTTATTAGATTGAATTTATTTTCTTAGGATTATAATGTATGAATTCCTTCAGGCATCAAAGAAATATTACAGAGACTAATTTAGGACCATGTAGAAGTCAACCCGGGTGGTTGGACTATTAGAGACCTAAAAATCTAGCCATTATTACTCTAGACAAAAATTGTGAGCTAATCTGAATAGAATAAACTATTAATTATATACATATATACATACATACACATGTATTACCTCTTTCTCACCTGAGAGGGGCCCAAGCAAAAAGTGCGTCATGTCTACATTTCTGCATTCTTGACCATACTCAAAGCCAAAGCAAGCCAGAGTCCTAGAAAGCATTGATTTTTGTTTCCCTGGGCTTATGTTTCTAAAACCTTTCAAACAGAAATAAGCTGCAGAGAGAGCCTCTCCTCAGAGCTTTGAGAATTCCTGAAATATTTCATAATCTTTGTCATCAGAAACTTCCATGTATTTTGCAGTGAAGACGGAGAAGCCCTTTTCCAGAAAACACTTTTGTCCTCAGAAGCCCTCTTGGAATCACAGTGATCAATCTGTTAAAGTAAGGACAAACGCCAGCATGCCTTAATTCAATAAAATCGTCACCTAAATTAATGCAGCGATGCATATTGTCTTTATGAAACTTATTAATATCCCCATCTAGCCGTGTTTTCATCACGGGCCTCCATTTTAAGTTGAATGTAGGTAGCAGAATTGGCCTCAACCCTTCTTGGCCTCACCACAAATCTTTGGATAGAGGTTAGCTTTCTCACTCTTTCCCCTGCTGTTTCTTCTTTGTTTCTTTTCCTACAGTGTATTAGAAGACATCACACAGCATCAACACTTCTGTGAGGTTCTTGAAAGCCTGATTTTGGACGTACTGAGCAAATGCAGATCTGCCAGCTTGAACTGCTCCTGAAAACATCCAAGCAAGAACAAGGTTCCAGGATTCAGCTTCAAGCCCATTGCCCTTCCCTGGGCATCAACAGTTACCCAGAAAACAGCTCTAAGCACATGACTGACACTAGGGACCCCAGGCACGTGACTGAGAGGTGTAGGCAGGACCATGGCAGCACATAGAGACAATGTCGCACCACCTCACATCCAGCGGTCAGTAAACCAACATGCCAGCTAGGCATGTCCCCCGATGCCTTGCCGCAGACACGCTTCTCCCCACCTGAAGGGAGCAGGGATACATGGCTGCTTTCCCCCTGCTCCTCAGGGCTCCCACTCCGCAGGCAGGGAGTGCACGGCTGGGCTTGTAAATCTTCTTAATTGTTAAAAATCCTTAACTATGTAACAGGATTCATTATCCACTGTGTTTGTCAAAATGCTGTTTAATAAGTTGCTTGTTTTATTAACCCTGACAGAAGAGAAAACAGGGTTCTTTATCTCCAGCTGTTTGAGACAGAGCTGGAGTTTGTCTGGGTGGTTTCTCCTAACACATTGCAAAAAAGAAAGAGTATGTTGGACAAGTGTGGTGGGTGACAACCAAGACTTCTCCTGTTGCCCCTCTGGTTAGTGGAGTACTGCCTTCCCTTCACCAGGGAAAGAGAAGAACCACTAATGGGTTCTTCTCTGGGATGACCACTCAATGTAGACAGTGGAGGGCAGGTAGGTATGGGCTGCTATGAGCTGGTACCAAAGAAAGGCCAGAGAGTCTTCAGACTACAATACTCTCTACCTTTAGAACACCACAAGCCTGCCAGTGTGTGGGGGGAATCCCCTGACAGGTGGACTTAAGATCAGCTTGAGATGATGCCACTCATGTAGAACAAAGCATGTTCCTTGTATTCTGCAGATTTTTAACAATTTTATTCCTGAATACAAATAACAAACGCCACTCAAAGAAATGAAAGGTTGGCATGATACTGCGGTAAAGCATGTTTGTAGAAAGGTCCAAAGAAATGAACAATTGACCGAAACATATGCTTCATATATTTGCTTTCAATGGAAAAAGTGACAGAGCTTCAACCTCATTTGGTTGACTTGAACCACACTTCTCTATGTAACATCAACACAAAAAACTGCACCCCGGAACCATGTGCTCATCCCTTCCAAATAATATATTCCAACATTCACAGTCAAATAAGGTCCTGACTGCACCCTTATCAGAATAACTCACTGTTCAGTCATAGTGTCTTTTGTCAAAAATGACAACCTCTTTTATTAACATGGAAAATGCACTGCTTCTTCTTCCAATTCCCTTCCACTTGACTTTTTTTTTCATTGAAAAGCAGAGATAAATCCCAGTAGCACAATTAAAGCCCTAGCTAAATATTACTTTGTTGGGCTTAACGATAGATTACAATGTGTGCATAATGACCCAGTTCTAGTAATATCATCTGATTTAGTAAGGAAATCAGAGACTGCCATATGTTCACCAATAAGGCCTCAGAAATTCTTCTTGTTCTGCTAGCAAGGATGCTATTTGGTCCTGAAGCCTCATTGTTGAACACCAAGCTCATCAGAGCCTTAACCATGACACGCATCTAATCAGACAACTTCCAAAAGGAGCAAGTACACTGACAGCCTACTCCCTGGTTAAAGTCCCTTCTCTGTTATGATCTGAGGCATGCATGCCTCTGTGTGTTTACTAAACGGTAGGCTCATTGAACAGAGTGATGTGGGGGAAAAGAAACAGAAAACAAAATGATCAAAGTTAAACACAGAATTAAAGGAATCTTAGCTCCCCAAACTGATGAGGGTCCCTCTTTCACATTCATAGAATGAGATACAGCTGACAGCATGGTCTTTCTCAGTTTTAAAAACAAAATTTCAGTGCTCACTACAGAACATTCAATCCAAGATAGATAAGTGGAAATCCTGTAGCTACGACATAACATCAGTCGTAGCTGTTAGAAAACTTAATAAGACAAGCTACTCATCCATTGAAGTCAGTAATCATGAGGGAATTAGAACAATTACTTGCTTAATCAAATATTTTTCAATAATATTATGCTATAATTGTGCAAATTATTTCACAAAGTTAGCAAGAATTAAACAACACTTAGTTCCTACAAAAGTGGAAAAATGTACACAATATACAGCCATGCATCCTTTTGTCTAAGAAAAGGGGCACATGTTAATAAATATATATTAATAAAACAAAAATGAAAGGATGAGCCACAAAATAAAAAAAGTAGAAACAGTTATCTTAAAGGGGTACAAGGAAATAGTGGGCTTATACTTTGTATTTTCAACTTTACTTTGAAATTTAGTAAATATGTTATATGATTATAGAACAAACTTTGATTTAAAATTCAAATCCCAAGCTATTAAAAAAAATCAAATAAAACCAAGATTAGAAGTGCTGATCTGAGATTTGCACCAACACTCACAGCAGGTGGTCTGACCCTGATATAACTAAGCTGCATAAGAAGAAGTGAAATGCCTCAAAAAGAGTGAGAAATCGAAATCCCAACAGAGGACTGGAAACCGTCAAAAATAAACAAATGAGAATCTGACAGCCGGAAAGTAAACACCTGAAATAGAAAACTCACGCATTGTCACTGGGTATGGGCAGTGGGCAGTGGGGAGGCATGCCCACATGGAGGTGGATACAAGAGAGCCCTCTGGCCCCCTCTGCTCAGTTTTGTTGTGAACCTCAAACCTCTCTGAACAAAAAAATCTATTTTTAAAAATTCACTGGATGCACTAAGCAGTAGAATGAAGAAGGTGCAGGAGGAGACCAGTCCTCCGGAGAACAGACCCATTAAACATCATTCTGTTGAAGTAGAGAGAGGAGATAAAAATGAACAGAGACTCAGAGACCTGAGGGTAGCAGTGAAGGACCAGACACTTACCAGCCAGTGCCAACAAGGGGATACAAGTGATTGGGACATGGCATGAGGAAATAGTGCCTGAAAGCACATCAAATTTGCTAGAAGACATAAATTTACAGATTCAAGGGGCTTAACAAACCAAATAGGATAAAATCATAGAAGAATACGCCTCATTGAATCAGAATCAAATGCTGAAACCCAAAGATAAAGAAAACGACCTTGAAAACAGCTAGAGAAAACATAGCAAATTATATAGCAGGGAACAATGATTTGAATAAGCAAGCATTTCTCACCAGAAACCACAGAGACCAGAAAAAGGTGGAGTGAAACCTCTAAAAACTATTTTTAAAATATTAATAATTCTATACAGTTAAAACACAATCCAAATAAAACTTCTAGCTGGCTCTAGAAATTGACAACTGTCTCTGAAATTTGTATGAAAATGCCGAGGACCTAAAATAATTAAAGCAATTTTAGATGAAAAATAAAGAGAAGCTGGAGAATTTACTGTACGTTAACACTGGACGGATCTGTACAGACACATTATGTGACAAGGGACACAGGTAGCCAGTAAACTTATGGAAAGAGGGCAGCGTCACTAGTTGTTGGGGAATGTAGATTGCACCACAGTGAAGTGACATTATATAGACTCACCAGCTTTGCTAAAATGAGGAAGACTAACCATGCTCAGGGTTGGAGAGGACGTGGGGAACCTGGAACTCTCCTGCACAGATGGGAGGCATATTCCAAGGAAAACAGTTCAGCTTTTTTTTTTAAACACTCACCCATTGACAGGGGCCAGATTTCTACTCCTTGTTATTTACCTAAGAGAAACAAAAACTGCAAAGACTAGTACACAGAAGCTCATGACTTTTAATTCATAATAGACAAATACCAGAAACATTCCAAGTGTCCATCAATAGAGTCTGCACATTGTAGCATCATACAGTTAGAACACTCACAGAAGAGTGAATGAATTATGGGAAGGCAAAACAACATGCCACTGAAAGAACAAAGCCAGGCAAACTGAGTACACACTATGTGGCAAATTTAATAAAACCTCAAAACTGAAAACCAGTCTATAGCGACCAAAGCAGCTGTGCGGCTGCCATGTGGTACAGGTAGAGGCAGGGACAGAGAGTGGTGGGATGATGACATCTTCAAAGGGGAGGAGACATTTGCTACCTGGGCTTTGGAAATGGATTCACAGGCACACCCATATGTCAAAACTGAGCATACTATACAATATTAACATGTGCAATTTATTTTTCTTTACATATTCCCCAATAAATCCCAGAAAAATAAAAACATAAACTAGAGAGAAAATACAACTGTGAAACAATAGGCAACTTAAAAATTATACAGAACAAATCGAAATTCTGCTAAGTAAATGTAGATCCAGGATCCAAGTGGACACCTGGACACCAAGTGGACACCTTGATGCTGAGTGAACACCTGTATGCTGAGTGGACACCTGGACACAGAGTGGGCACCTCAACACTGCGTGGATACTTCAACTTTGAGTGAACATCTGGATGATGAGTAGACATCTCAATGCTGAATGGATACCTTGGTGCTGAGTGAGCACCTAGACACCAAGTGGACACCTCAATGCTGAGTGAATGAATACCTGGATGCCAAGTGGACACCTGGAAGCCAGGTGGACTCCTGGACTCTGAATGAACACCTAGATGCTGAGTGAACACCCGGATGCCAAGTGGACACCTAGACACCAAATGGACACTTGGATGCAGGGTGGACACCATGATACTGAGTGGACAGGGACTATGAGTGGATACCTGGATGCTGAGTGGACACCAGAACACTGAGTGAACACCTGTATGCTGAATGGATACCTGGCACTGAGTGGACACCAGGATCCCAAGTGGACACCGCAATACTGAGTGAAAACCTCGATGCAGAGTGAACATTTGGACACCTGGATGCTGTGTGGACACCTGGATACCAAGTGGATACATAATGTTGAGTGAACACCTGGATGCTGAATGAATACCTGTATGCTGAGTGGACACTGGATACCAAGTAGACACAGCAATTCTGAGTGGACACTCAGACCGAGTGGGTGTCACAATGCTGAGTGATCACTTGGTTGCTGAGTGAATACTTGGGTACAGAGTGGACACATCAAGGCTGAGTGCACACCTGGAAGTAGAGTGGACACCTGGACACAGAGTGGACATCACAATGCTGAGTGAACAACTGGATGATGAGAAACACCTGGATGCTGAATGGATACCTGGACACAGAGTGGGTACCACAATAATGAGTGAACAACTCTATACTGAGTGGACACTTGGATACCAAGTGGACACATAAATGCTGAGTGACCACCTGGATGCAGAGTGGACTCCTAAATACAGATAGGATGCCAGGATGTCAAGTGGACACTGAGTGGACACCTGGTTGTCAAGTGAACGCCTGAATGTCAAGTGGACACCTAGATACTGAGTGGACACCTGGATGCTGAGTGGACACCTGAATGCTAAGTGGATATCTGGAGGCTGAGAGGATACTGAGGGACACCTGTATGCTGCTGACTTCATTCTGACTCCTGGAGCCGCAGTAGCATTAGGTGTGTCTAGCCCCCTCAAGTGTTGGGGTGCGGGGACCCCTGCTCTTCCCCTCTCTGGCCCTGGCCACAGCCTTCATTCTCTGATGACATCTGGTCATAAGCCAAGCAAACTTGGAGGTCTGGGCTGAGGGTATTGCTAGTTTCCAGACTAACTGATACCTGTTTTTTTTTTAATTCTGCCATTTTGACGTCAGAATACATAAGGCCACCAGCTTTAGTTGAAGGCATCATTTTGTCACACTAGGTCATCATACCTGAGACAGCCAAGTTCACAAGGCTGACGAAAGATTTTTCAAAACCTATAGAAAAAGGTCCACAGAAGACTCTAGCTGATTTTTGCTAAACCCAGACATTTTTAAATCATTATTAATTTATAACTTTTAAAAAATTTGAACTCGCAGACAGTTGTTTTGTCTCATTTTGTTTTTGTTTCTGTTTTCTTGTTTGAGAATGACCCCATAGCTTTGGGTAAATGTGAAAAAGCAGTTGGTTCCCTAAACATGACCACCCATCTGCCTGTGGACATCTCCTGGTACAAACGCCACTTGTGCTTGTTGGTGATTTGTGCAAATCCAGAAGAAGCGACAGTGAGAACTCCAGGCATGAATATCAGCAGCAGATTGTCTACATAGGGCTAAAATCATGTCCTCTAAAGGATGTCTCCAGTCCTAGCCCATGGAACCTGTGACTGTGACCTTATTTGGAATCAGAGTCCTTGGGTCCAGCTGTAATGATATGAGGAAAAGGTCATACTGGCTGAGGGTGATCTCCTTACCAGAAGAGGACACACAGTGAGCAGCCACATGAAGACAGAGACAGAGACTGGAGTGATGCGGCCACACACCCAGAAACACCAGGGACTACAGGAAATGGTAAAGGCAAGAAGGATCCTCCCTTAGAGACTTCTGAGCAAGAGTGGTCCTATTGACAACTCGGTTCCTGGCTTCCTGCTTCCGGGGTGGTAAGAGATCACTGTCTTGTTTTAAGCCAACTGACCATGGCACTTCCTCAGGGCAGCCCCAGGGACTGGCTGGGAGAGGCTGCTGGGGTTCAGAACAGGTCTCAGGGCCTCAAGGATGAGCTTTGTCTGTGCCTCCAGAAATGCTCTTCACCGCGAAGGAGCCATGGCCACTGCCCACACCTGGCCTACAGGAGTCATGGTAGCATTTTCCCTCACAGGAGATGGCAGCACAGAACAGCCTGGCACATCCACATGGCCTCTAGGTTACGCCAACCTCTGTGTCTCCTCAGAAGTACAAACACCACTTGTGTTTGTTGGTGATTTGCGCAAATCCAGAAGAGGCAACAGTGAGAACTCTGGGCATGAACATCAGCACCAGATTGTCAACATAGGACTGAAATTGTATCCTCTAAATGATGTCTCCAGTCGTAGCCCCTGGAATCTGTGACTGTGACCTTATTTGGAATCAGATGTATCTATAGTCAGTTTGGTGACCTCTATAATGTTTGAAAGTGCCACATCCACTCTGCTGGTCCCTCACCCTGGAAATTCTTCCTGCGGACCCAGTTTATAAATATAGTGGGCTTAGAGATGCTTGGATCAGAGATGCTCAGAGTTAGGGGCTTGGGGCAATCCACTCTCAGGTGGAGCCAGTGATCTGAGTTCCCTTTAACTTATTCCTACTAAGAATTCCCATAATCAAGTGTCTAGGCAAGAAAAGGAAAGTTTGAAAAAGTGTAAAACATAGGCTGGGCACGATGGCTCATGCCTATAATCCCAGCACTTTGAAAGGCCAAGGTGAGAGCATTGCCTGAGACCACGGGTTCGAGAGCAGCCTGGGCAACTTGGTGAGACCTCATCTCTACAATAAATCAAAATATTAGCCAGACATGGTTGTGCATGCCTGTAGTTCCAGCTACTTGGAAGGCTGAGGCTGAAGGGTCACCTGAGCCCAGCAGGTCGAGATTGCAGTGGCCATGAGCATGCCACTGCACTCTAGCCGGGGCGACAAAGTGAGAACTCAAACTCAAACTCAAAAAAAAAAAAGAAAAAGTTTAAAACAGCATCAAAACACAATTTTGGTGTTTTTCTCTGGAAGTGTGGGATACTGGGCTGCTTAACTTTCAAATGGAAACTTTCAAATGTCTTATTTTGACATTTTGACATTGAGCTCTGAAATAATAGTGTTAACTGTTAATCTCTTTCCCCTCTTTGGAAATTGGCTTTTAACATCCGACATCTGGAAAATCTGAAAGGTTAGCTTGCATCTGGTACCTCTACTTCAATACACATGCCAGTGTGCCAGCCAAGTTATCATAGGTCAATGACACAATTATCAGAGGCGCCAAGATGCAGGTGTTTACTAAGATGGGGAACCACACAGAATTATGACAAGTAGTGCTGTTGTTTTTGTCTTGCTTTTAATTTTTGTTTTTATTATTCAAGGAGTTTTATTCCTAGAAACACTAGTGTGATCTTGCAATCCTGGCAGCCAGGCTCACTGCAGGGTCTGAGAGCTACTATAACTGCCCCATACACTCCTAGCAGAAGCTGAACAGAGTTAGCAAGGGTGACTCCAAGCTCACAAGTAGGGGACGGGCTTCCAAGGATTGAGTTAACTTTACAAAAACAAATTTGTTCTCGTGCAAGTCTCTCCAATTTTGATAAACTCTGCAACTTTGATAATTTGTGGGTCACAACTGTTCATCTGAGTGACCGCAAATTGAAAGTATAGTTTGAAGAAGTTAAAAATGCAAGGAAAAGCCAGGCTCGGTGGCTCAGCCTGTAATCCCGCGCCTTTGGGAGGCTGAGGTGAGTGGATTGCCTGAGCCTGCAGGTTCGAGACCCGCCTGGGCAGCGAGACCTCATCTCTACCATAAATATAAAAATCAGCCGGGCGTGGTAGCGCATGTCTGTAATTCCGGCTACTCGGAAGGCTGAGGTGGAAGGATTGCCAGAGCCCAGCAAGTCGAGGCTGCGGTGGCCAGGAGCGGCCACTGCACACCAGTCTGGGCGACAGAGTGAGACTCCAAAAAAAAAAAAAAATGCAAGGAAAATAAGTCCGGATGATGTACAGGGTGACAATCTATTAGTGATGTGCTAGGCATGGTCTAGCAACAGGCAGTGTCTTCTTCAATCTCCTGCAGAGCCAGGCAAGGGCTGGTTTTGCTGGGGAGTTTTGCAATATTAAATGAGGGGTTAGGAAGACACAGTACAGCAAAAGGGCTGGCAATTCACCTCAAACTTGGGGAAAAGTTTGAAGCCTTGGTAGCAAACTACCTCTTTTTCAACGTCTTCTTTCCTTTTTCTATCTTTAGCAGCAAAGTTTCTTATTCCTACAATATGGGGCTCGAGAGAGAAACGATTTGAACCTTCAGAGTGTATGATGGAAACGAGCTTTGTGTTTCAACAGTTGTTGCCTCCTTTTGGTTTTAGAACATTGCATAGTAGACATGGCTAAGCTCCTCCCCTTCTTGGTCCCTTGGCATCCAGGTGTGCCCTGCAAAGCTGAGCTCGTGGATGCCACAGAGAACTGATGCCTATGGATGAGCATCGAGAGTGGGAAGCAGGTGAGCACCTAGCTGTCCACATCCTCATGTGGAAACTGGGTACATTTCCAGGGTGGGACATGCCTTCCATATGTGGCAACTGCCCCTTGGAAGCATCTCATTGTACATGTGGCCATGTTGCTCTCCGAACTTGAGCACATGGAGGCATGTCCTTCCACAATGTGCTGTAATGTTTATTAAGCCACCATGCCATGCCAAGTTAAAACCAGATGATGTAAATTTATGAAATCTTGTGTCCTCACAAGCGTGCCCCAATGCCACATATACCCCTTCATTTTCACTGTCGGTTCTCTCTGGGAACACCAAAAACTCTAAGTTTTGGGGATGTGCTCCTCTCTCATCTTCCTGTTGCACCAACCACAGATGTGGACAGAAAGGATGTCCATCATGATTGCTCTGGAATCATCTCTCTGAGCCTCCACATCAGTATCTAGCCCTTGAAATGGAGCCCTGTCCTGCAAAGGCATCTCAGTGAACACTGGGGCAGAAAATGGCAGATATGACAAGGCCCTTCTCTATGCACCTGAACAAAAGCAAAAAGTTTTAAATGAACTGATCTTTGTTGTTACATTTGCAAATGTACAGGGAAACACTGAAAACACTGAAAAGTATAAAGAATTTGTATGCACCACCAGGCATGTATGCTGTCAGCATCTTGAGTGTTTCATTATATAAGGTTCTCCTATCTGCATGAAATGCATAGGCAATATAGGTAGATTTTACACATATAGATTTCATCCCATCCAGAGGGTTCTCGCTGAATGGAATGGGTAGTAGATATAGATAGATTCTACACATGTAGATTTCTACACCAAACATCCTACACACAGAAAACGGATATCTCACCCTGCTACTCAATACCTGACAGTTTCACTCAACGTTGTATTTTGCACATCTTTGCAAGTCAATAAAGACACATCAACTTCATCTTTAATGGCTGCACAGTATTTGTACCATGGTGCTTTGATAATTTCTTCACAGAAATCCCCTATTTGGTGCGATTTAAGTGGGTTTTTTAAAATTCTTACTTCTTTTAAACAACACTGCATGTTTACAATAAGACTTTTCTAATTCTGTATTTAGAAAGCAAACATGTATGGATGTGTCCGGTCTTCTTTCTGAGGATACATTTGTAAAAGAACAACATCTGGGTTGATGTTTAGCACATCTTAAAACTTCTTCATGTGTTCCCAAATCATCCTCCAGGAAATTGGTGCAGGATCACACCAGCTGCAGGCGTGGGATGTGAGAGGGAAGCGGGGTTGACTTCTCCTTCAGAGATGCACAAGCCACTCATTGCTGCTTGTCCCAGAGACTGATACTTAATTGGGTCTCAGAAGAGGTTTGAAGAAAAGTAGGGGCAAGAGTTTACAAGTAGAAAGAACAAATTCAGAGAACTAAATACAGTTTGTTCTGCAAATTGTTTGTCCATGTCAATTCTCTAAGTCGTTTTATAAGGCCTAGTGCAGTATCAAGTAAGCAGTGAGCATGGGGTGGATTATAAGGATGAATGACTCAAGGTCAAGTTAATCAGGTTCAAAAGGTGTGGAATATGCTACAAGCACTCTAGCAGACACATACGTATTGGAGTAAGTTAGGGTAAATCAACAAGTTAAAGAACAGGTTTCATACGCTTATTTTATCAGAGCCTATTCTTTGGATTTTTTGTTAAATCCGAAGTTAATTCAAATTTAAGGGTTATAATGCCAGGTGGAAGCTTGAAGACTGTCTATTTAAAAAAATAAATGTTTATATCAATGAGGCTTCTCAAGGTTTATTCAATTTTTTATGATTGTATCATCTCCTTATGATGTAATTGATACTGAACAAGTATTAAGCCGCATTGTTGGAAGACAAGGGATCCCCCAAACCCCTTTCTGCAAATAGAGATTTATACCTTCACCACTGACTACTCTTTATCCTTTAAAAATCTCAGGCTGTCTTTTCTAGTCCAGATATTCCCATATATGATTTTCACAAATTACAGACAGTTATTCTTTTTTTCTTCAGGAATATTTTGGATTATTTTTCTGCTTTGCATCATTTATTTTCTTGAGGTATATCCTTAAGAAATAGCATCAGAAAGCTGCTAATTGTTTTCTTATTTTATAGCAACAGCTCCAATTTTATTTACCTCTGGCAGTAAAGTATTATTAACATTTGTTTTATTTGATTTTTTGCACATATAAATGTTTCAACGAATGCTCATGTAAGATCTCTGTTTAGTGTGCCATCTTCTCCCAAAACTTCAAGTTGTACAAACAAAACAAATAAAACAGGTTATTCAGAAAGATGTCTGTATTTTCATTTTTTTTTATAATAGGACCATAGTATTTTATATTTCAGAGTTGGAAAAGTAATACTAATTTTTAATCTTCTAATCAGCATCATAAACAGATTAGAAGTACCTTTCGCATGTGATGTAAGACTATGGCTCAGAAAGAAATACAATACTGCACTATACAGAGAAGAAAACTCACATGAGGATGTCATATATGTCTATGGCACGCAGAGCACCCAAGCGCGTGTGTGTTGTGTCTCCAGAGCCAATGTATGTGCTTTCATTACATGGGGTGTTAGGACACCCCACATCACAAGTGAACACTAACCACGTTGATTTATTTTTTATTTTTTTATTTTTTTTTATTTTTTGAGTTGGAGTCTCACTCTGTCACCCAGGCTGGAGTGCAATGGCACACTCACGGCCACCCAGCTTTGACCTGCTGGGCTCCAGGGATCCTTCTGCCTCAGCCTTACAAGTAGCCAGAACTACAGGCGCACGCTACCACACCTGGCTAATTTTTTTTTATTGTAGAGATAAGGTCTCACCACTTGCCTGGGATAGTTTTGAACTCACGGGCTCGGGCAATCCTTTCACCTTAGCCTCCCAAAGTGCTGGGATTATAGGCTGAGCCACTGAGCCCAGCCAGCCACTTAGATTTATTTTGTTCATTGAGATTTCCAATACTGATTATAAGAATGTCATTTAAAGCACATCATTGATTAATATTATGGTGCATTTATGAGGGAAAACTGCACACCAGGACATATAACTTTCTTAAAAAGTAATTGAAAAGTTCATGAAGCTCTCAGACATCTACCTTTGGTCTCTCTGCTTGTATTACTAATTCTGTTTTATTAATTGTCATTTTGCTAATTCTGGTTTTTGTCTTCTATTTCTAGCTGCGCTCTGAATGTCCTGATTTGTCCCCTTCTTCTCCTGAGCTTGGTCCATGGTGACTCCTGTCCCCCTCTAATTAACCTCACTATGTGACAAAGCTGGAGTACTGGGTCTCTTGGCTGTGGTCTGCAAACATTTTGGATGCTATTGTTTCCATGCCATGAAATGAAGTAACATAAAAAATTGATAATGAATGGGTATCTTTAGGTTTCTGCATGAACACAAGTGAGCCCTTAGCAGCAGAGCACAGGAGCATCATTTTCCAATGTCTACCTCTCCGCCTCGAAGACAACAGAGTGAGCACACCTATCAAGACAGCGTGAAGATGGCAGAGTGAGCATGCCGACTGAGAGTGAAGACAGGAAGATGGCAAAGTAAGGATACGCCTACCAGGAGTGAGACTGCGGCACCTTTGTCACCTGAGGCCTACCTGGAGTTGGAGACCCGACTGTCTTGCCAAATCTCAATCAGAAATGGGAAAAATGCTTGCAAGTTGTTGAAAGAATTAGGAATGAAAAAGTGAAAGGAGGTGGGAAGGAAAGAAGAAGCAGAAAAAGGAAAGAAGAAAGAGGAAGAGAAAGAAGAAGAAGAGGAGGACTATGAGGGGGAAGAGGAGGACTATGAGGGGGAAGAGGAGGAGGCATAGAAAAAGGAGGAGGAAGAAGAGAAGGAGGAGAAGAGGGAGAAAGAAGAAGAGGAGGAGAAGGAGTGGGGAGAGTGAGAGAGGAAGAGGAGAGTAGGAGGGGAGCGAGGAAACAAAAAAATTCAGATAAAACAGTAAAAATGTTCACTTTGCTTGCATAGGAAATATTTTTTTTCTCCAAAAAACTTATACACATGAACCCTAATTTTCTAATTCCTATGAGCAGAGTGCAACCATGAGCGTCCACACACTAGAGTTCGTTATTACCTGCAGGCATTGTGGAGAAATAACAGCAACACGTCATAAACAGGCCAACGGTCTTTTGCTGTGGCCTACATCTTATCAGAAACTGATTGTGGAGAAGCGACTTCGCTGTGGGGTGAAACCCCCGCCCCCACCATGGGTCTCAGGGTGTCTGGAGCCTCTCTGCAAGACACAGAGTTTTTAAGTGTTGGGAAATTGATATCCGTTGGTTTCATTTTCAGAACTAATCCTTCCCCTTCAGGATTTATCCATAATCCTATTAATTTCATACAGCCATCCTTTGGATAGGAAGTTGAAGGAAGCTGAGAAGTTTAACCTAATGGTGTCTTCGCTCTCTCCTTGCTCTGATGGCAGTTAAAGCAGCCTCTCCAAGCAGGGACATGAGCTCAGGGGCTGCATGCATCATCAGGTTCTTGGTTCAGGGCCCACTGCTGTCAAGCTGGGTGAATAAATGTCAGGAAATTAAGAACTGGGACAACCTGCATGTCAGTGTCAACCAGGTGGAGCCCATGGGTTGATTACGGCTCATGTGGATTTGACCCCAGGATACCAAGTCCTGTGGTATTTATTGCTCTCCCAGGGAGGTCACATGTGAGTGGAAACAAGGGGAAACCAGGAGGAGACATCCTCTGTGGACATGCCATCGGTGTGGGGGGACAGAGCTCAGTCTGAATCAGCCTGGCGGGTGGCCAGAAACCTAGAGTCTAGGACAGGTGTCGCCATCCTCCCTGGGGCTCTGAGTGGGCCCTGATTCTCGTGGCATCACCTCCTAGGAGAATCTCCTCCTGTGTCCCTGTCCAGCTGCCGCAGGTCCCAACCCTGTGCCAGCCTTCTGCTAGGTCCTCTGCCCATTCCACTCTGTGTTCCCCAGATTCTCTCCATGGTCCTGACCATACCCTGACCCCAGATACAAATGCTGATTCTTTGTATCCCTGGCCCCAGTGAGCATCAGTGCCACCCCTGTGCCCCAGCCCTAAAAGCCCCAGCCCAGTCCAGGCAAGTTGCCCCCGTGACCAGGGCAGTGTTGGCTCTGAAGACCAGGAGTTCACGGGATGCTGTGGCCTCTGCGTCCTCCTGACTAGCTGTGGGGTCACAGGGCACCTGCTTCCAGCTTCTCTCATGCCCTGAGGCCAGGTGTGCTTGGGATCCTCGGTGTTGGGGAAGGGGCTGAGATGCTCATGCAGGTGTCAGGAAGTCAAGATCGCTTCCTCCCACCCTGAGAGAAGACACGAGGCTCCCCTCCACCTAACAAACTCATTGTGGGTGCTCCTGTCCTGTTCCCAGAGGACACTTATCTATGGCCTCAAACAATTCCTCTTATAGCCCTGGTGCCAATGTCATGCTGGACTGTGGGGGCATTCAGAGACCACCACTCTCAGGGAACTTAGAGCCCAGGGGAAACCCATGGGGACACACATGGCTCCAGAGAGTGGGGGACGGTGGACAGCGTCTGATGCATGCCTGGGAGTCTCTTCTGCCAGGACTTCTCATCTATGTCTTTGTACCCGCCTGTGTCCTCTCCTGCACCTCCTGACAGAAATGTCTCACAAATGTACCTTTCCTCCCTGAAGACTGAGAGCTGTATTTCCAACTCAAACACTGACACCACTGCTTCCACTGGTGTTGAATACATTTCCCGATACCGTGTGGCTTGATGTGTGGTGTGTTTTGCCGTTCCCTCATCCTGGACCCTGGGACACTGTGGACCCACTGCCATACTCAGACCCCAGGGCCCACTTGGAGTGTGGAGGGTGGAAGGCAGGGAATAAACGACTTGGGGCCAGATGGACGAGGGCAGGCACCAAACCTCTCAGAAGTAGGTGTCTCTCTGGAATCCTGAGAGGGCCGCACATACCGTACACACACACACTCACACGCAAGCACACACAACCACTACATACACCCATACGCACACTCACACAATCACATACACACTTTGTGGGTGCTCCTGTACACACTCACACGTAGGTATGCACACCCACTACACACACTCATACACTCACACACTCTACACCTACAAACACTACACACAAAGACATACACACCTACTCTACAAAGTCACATGCAGGTACACACACCCACTACACACACACACACACACACACACACACACACACACAAACACACTCTACATTTGCACACACAAAGGCACATGCATCTACTATACACACTCACACATACACATAGACACACTATATAAACCACACACATACACATGCACACACAGAGAGACACACTATACATACTCATATAAAGATACACATTATATATATACTATATACACTCAGACACACAGAAACACACACACCACACACAATATACACACAGAGAAACACACACTATATATGCACTATACACAGTATACATGCTCACACATACAAAAACATCCTATACACAGTACACATACAGATAGACAAAGACATACACAGTATACAAAGACATACAAATCCACACTCTCACATACAAACACACTTTCACACATACACCATACATGCTACACACAGAGACACACACTATACACACTTACACACAAGACACACATTCACATAGCACGCACACTATATACACAGACACACTATGCACATACAGACACAGTCTATACACATTCACACATGCTATACTCTACACACACACTATGCACACTACACACTGTATACACAAAGATACACTGTACACACACACACATACCATACACACACACACTCTACATTCAGTGCACAAATAAACATACCATACACACCACATACAGATACTCACTCAAACACTCACATCCCAGAGCATGTGCTACAGTGCAGCCTCCTAACACACTGTGGTTTTAGTCTCCCTGCATTTACAGAAGCTACCAGAAAAGTTAAGAGTGCTGATTCTGAGGTGTTACAGCCACTGTGACCAAGTTTCCAGGGTCTGAGTAAAATAAGAACAAAGATCTTTAACTGTGGTTTGCTTTCTTTAAGATAGTGATAATGGATCACATTTTGTGTTTTGAGTGTGTGCTTACTGTTTGTAGTTGAACAGATTTAAAAACTTGATAAATCTATATCAACCTTCTTTTATTTTTAATCTTATGTGTTCATGAAATTCAAAAACCTGAGAAATACAGAAGAAGATTACTAAATTCCTTGGTCCCCAGTAATATTCTATCCCCTTAGCCTCCTCTGGAAGCTGATTTTATTATTTCCAGAAACTTAAGTTACACCAGAAAAATTGAAGCTCACTTAATAAATGTATTGTATAGAATAAATATGTTGCACTCACTACTCAGACTCCTCGCTCAATGTTATATTAAAACTGTTAAATTCGCTTTTCAATTATGCAAACACTTATAGAGATGTGTTCTTAAAATTATGCTTTTAAAGGAAAATACAGAACAAGCCACCATTCAACATTCATTGATTACAATTAGTTCTATATTCTGTAATAAGAATTATATAATAGAAAAGATTGCAGAAGAATGAAGAGAACTGAATTACTGTTTGATGTGTCTTGATACCACTTGAATTTAGTTCCTTACAGAACTTTCCACATGTTTAAACTCTAGTAATATTTTTTAAATATCTCCCTTCTGGGAAACACTTTAATATATATTTTTTCCTAATGTTCTCATGGATTAAAAAGAAAAACAAATAAACATGTGGCTGTCACCAACAAGTGCATATTTCAAGAAACAATCAGATCTTTGTTCAAATTCCCTGAGAACT
The DNA here is from genome assembly GCF_000164805.1 of Carlito syrichta. Taxonomy (NCBI): domain Eukaryota; kingdom Metazoa; phylum Chordata; class Mammalia; order Primates; family Tarsiidae; genus Carlito; species Carlito syrichta. The sequence continues at coordinate 281,304 of NW_007253015.1, read as the reverse complement.
AAAACCAGGGCTACAGAGCTGATCGACTCTTACCCTTCCATGTGTCAAAATTAGCCTCAGGAGCTAGTCTGATCGGAAACCCGTAAGTCATTTCTAGACCTTGGAGTTTCTCGTCTGTCACCACAATCTACCTTGCAAAAAGAATTATTTACTGGATGTAAATACTGCCTAAAGGTGTCATTTGACTACTGTACTGTCAGACTGAATTATTCATTTCTACTTGTGAAACACACCAAAAATATAGTGAACAGATGTTGTTTGCAGGGGACAAAAAAACCAAGAGAAATAGTAAGAAAAGTAAGAAGAGGTGTAATATACTGGCAAAGCTGTTTTGTTTATTCTTTGCCATTTGTGTGAAATAAAGTTTATTTAATTAATAAAAATATGAGGGGAGTCATCACACATGTAGATGGATGGCAGCATAGCATCATATATATTAACTTCCAAAATTGTGTAGCACCATGGATGTAAAGCTATGTAACACCAGTAACATAAATTACCAAATATCATTAAATCATCTGAGATTCACTAGTACAAGCATGTAGAGAATGTAACTGAGGCACTGAGGTATATTTGGATCATTGGAAAAACTCTGGCTGGCAACAAAGATATAGCATTAGTGTGAAGCTAGCCTCAACAGAACACAAGCATCCAAACCAAATTAGCTTGAGTACCAAGCCTTTTAGAAAATCTACTTGGTGATAGACTGTTGAAGGAACTCAGAGCTGCCACTACTTCAATGTTAGATGACAGGTGACATTTTATGGTAGAAAGTAAAGTCAGCTTATATGATCATAACAATCAATGTAGAAAAAAAGTGACGAAATTCAAAACACTCAAGATAAAAACTCTTAGCAAACTAGGAATAGAGGGAATCTCATCTAACTTAACTTAATAAAACACATCTACTCAAGAAAGCCCCACAGTTAACATAATTCTTAATGTTAAGGGTCTGGATACTTGCCTTCTAAGATGAGTATAAACAAATCAAGGATGCACTCTCACTATATCTATTCAACACTACAGCTGAAATTATAGATAGTGCAATAAGACAAGAAAAAGAAATAAAAGGCATAGTTTTTAAATGAAGAAATGAAACTGCCTTTATTCACAGATGGCATGCATCTATGTAGATAATCTCAAAGAATGCAAGAAAATAATAAGCAAGAATAGCAAGGTCACGAAACACAAGATCATTATGCAGAAGTTCATTTATTTCATATATATATTATATATATATATATGGATATACATATGTATGCATATATAGCAGCAGAGGACAATTGGAAATTGAATATAAAAACTACCACACATAGCTTCTCAAAAAATTAGGTGCTTAAGTATAAATCTAACAGCATCTGTATCTTAAAAACCATAAACAATCATGAAAGAAATCAAAGATATACATAGATGAAAGGATATTCTCTGACTGTACATTGAAATATTCAACATTTACAAAAATGTTAATTCTCCTCAAATTGATCTATAGATCCAAAATAATCCCAATCAAAGTTTCATCAAGACATTTTGAAGATATTAAGAAATAGAAAGACAAAAGACATGGAATAGTCAACAGGGGATTAAAGACAAAGACAGAGTCGGAAGACTCACATTACCCTACCAGAATGTTATAGTAATCAAGACATGTGGTACTTGGCAAGAGAATAGACATATAGATCAGTGGAACAGAATAGACACACCAGAAATAATTCTACTCAAAGATGGTCAACTGATTTTTGATAAAGGAGCAAAGGCAATTTCCAACAAAGCTAGACACAGACTTATACAGCACATGAAAATTAACTCTAGATGTAAAATGCAAAATTATAAAACTTCTAGAAACAAACACAAGAAAAATGTACATGAACTTTGATTTGGTGATGAATTTTTAGATATAACACCAAAAATTATATCTTCTATACAGAAGAAAAAGAAAAAGAAAAGATTAAACTAGACTTTATTAAAATGTAAACCTTTATTAATATATAAAACTTCGCTATGAAAAAGACATCATTAAGAAAAAAAAGACAAAAGCAGGAAGAAAATATTTACAAAACACTTAACTGACAAAGAACTTGTATCTAAAATATACAAAGAACAGAACTCTTCAAACTCAGCAACAAATAAAATAAAATTTAAAAATGAGCAAGGGATCTGGACAGACACCTCACCCAAGAAGATATGCAAATAGCAAGCAAGCATATGAAAAGATGCCCCACATCATTTTTCATTTGGAAAATTAAAACAAGCAAGAGATATTCCTATACACCTAGTAGAATGTTTGAAAATAAAAAACCTGACAGTACCAACACTGGCAATAATGGAAACAACAGTAACTCACATTACTGGAAAGAACACCTTGTGGCACATTTGTTCTGGAAGATTAGCAGCTTCCTACCAAGCTGAACAGTCTTATCATATGATCCAGCAATTGCGCTCCTTGGTATTTATTCATCTAAACATGTATGTTTACATGAAACCTGCAGAAGAATGTGTTAAGCAGCTTTTCTATAATTGCCAATTACTGAAAGCAATAACAATGTCCTTCAATAAGTGAAGGCATGAACAACCATGGTATATCCATGCAATGGAATATTACTCAGTACTATAACAAGATAGTGATGTTGGCAGTATAACCCTGTCCGTATACTAAAAACTACTAAATTGTAGACTTTTATAGTAAGCTGCATACATCTCATATTTTTTAAAATGGGCTTATCAAGTCACACAGACATAGATGAATCTAAAATGAATATTGCTAAGTAAACATGCCAGTGCGAATGGCCAATGCATTATGTGATTTCATTTGTATGCCACTTTGGAAAAGGCAAAAATAGAGACAGTAAACACACCAGTGGTCATCGGGGAAGAGGGCTAGATGAAGAACAGGGGATTGCTTAGGGTGGTGAAGCTATTCTGTATAATACTGCAGTGGTGAATACACGACACTGCACACTTGTCAAAACTCATAGAACTTCACAGCACAAAGAGTAAGCCCTAATGTATGCCAGCCTTTGAAAAGCCATTTGGAAGCCAGGCACAGAAAGACAAACGCTAAATGTTCTCATTTATCTGTAGAAGCTAACAGAGTGGATCTCTTGGAGGTAGAGTGTGGAGAAGTGGGTACCAGAGACTGGGAAAGGGGTGAGACGGAGAAAGAGAGCTTGGTGAATGGGTGAAATAGACACTTAGAAGGCATATGCTCTAGTGCTTGATAGTACAGCAGGCATTACAGTTAATAATTTATTGTATATCTCAAAATAGCTAGAAGAACTGGAATGTACCCAACACAAATAAGGTTTTTAGTATATTGACAAGGTTATGCTATCATCATCATTTTCTCATTGCAGAACATTTAACACAGAACAATTTTCCACTGCATGGATACATTCGGCATAGGATGTCATATTGCCTAGCAAGTCCTGTTGTGTAGATTTGCATAGCTGCCTGGGGTCCCACAGCCAGGAGCACCAGCGGCACCCTGGAGACCATGGGAAAAAGGTATTTCACATTTTCCTGCCATTTTCATTCCTGGAGAGCAAAGACTGCATGGTCTCCTTATTAGAGAAGCCACTCAGCTGCCCCCAACCTGCTTTGGCCCTGTGGTACAGGGAGGTTGTGCTCCAGCTGCTGTCCCCATGGGCATGGAGTCCACGGTTCTGGTCTGAGTCTTCACCAAGAAAGAGAAACCTCCAAAATGGAGCAATTCCAGACCCTCACAATCCTACAAAGCAAGTGTAACATGGGGCACCAAGTGTGGACCCTCCATCTTCCAAGATTCTAAGGGCAAAACCTGAAAAACTACAGTAAAATCTCTGCTTTAAAACCTGCAGCAAAGCCAGGCTCGGTGGCTCAGCCTGAAATCCCGCGCCTTTGGGAGGCTGAGGTGAGTGGATTGCCTGAGCCCACAGGTTCGAGACCCACCTGGGCAACTTGGCAAGACCGCATCTCTACAATAAATCAAAAAATTAGCCGGGCGTGGTAGCGCGCACCTGTAGTTCCAGCTACTTGGAAGGCTGAGGCGGAAGGATCGCTGGAGCCCAGCAGATTGAGTCTGCAGTGGCTGGGAGCATGCCACTGCACTCCAGTCAGGGTGACAGAGTGAGACTACAACTCAAAAAAAAAAAAACCTGCAGCAAGACGTCAGAGCCTTGACTTTACCTTTGGGGCTCACTTGGGGAAGTCATTGCACAAAGTATCATTAATCCTGAGAAAGGATGGGAGAATGGTCTCTTGGTGCATATATTTCTGGGTGAGATGTGTGTGCCCCATGGGGAGCGTGAGAGGCTGTGTCAGACAGAAGCAGAGCTGGGCACCCAGTACTCTCCTCACTCATAGAGCAGGGAGAGGGAGTCCAGGAGAGAGAGCAAATGTCCCTTCTTCTGTGGGTTTGGGATGCAGAGCCATAGTAGGGAGTGCGTTGAGTCCTACAGAATGCCCCAGTGGAGTCGTCTGTGCTCTGTAGTGCTCTGAGACTCACTGAGAGGACTCCTCTTGTTTCTGGGGTGGAGTCTGTTCTCCCAAAGGAGTGGCATTGCTGCTGGTGGTGATTGTGATATAAGCAGTGAGGACCATGCTGAAGATGTGTCCTGCCCCAGAGTCGGAGGTCGGGTTCAGTCAGGGGCTCAGAGCACCTCCAGGAGGACTGAGTGAGGCCCGTCCTAGAGCTGGCCAGATGTAGGTCCCAGAAAGGCCATCAAAAACCAGGGAGATCCAGACCCTGGCTCCAAGGGTTACACTCTGAGGAAGTGATAACAAAGCCCTCATTGTTTCCAGGCTCTGTCCTCTCACTCCCATTGGGCCAGGCCTCAGCCGTGCTTCAGGAATTGCGGATGGGCACTTGGGCCACCACCTGGCACAGTCAGAGGGGCGTAGCAGCAGTGTTCCGGGCTGTACCCCAACTTGGGCCTGAAACAACTAAAAAAATTTAAGTGCATGAAAAAATGACACTCAATACATCTGACATCAGGCAACAAAAGATGGTGGTTCTCTTTTGTTAAGGGACAAGAGTGGTAAGCTCTATCTCAGCTTACTACCTGAAGAATATCCCAGGTACCATGTGGAGGGCAGAGAGAGCCCTGAAGCCACCCTGGACTGATGAGGCAGAGCTGGGCATCCATTAGGTGAGGGAGGTAAGGGAGGTTAGGGATGTTAGGGCCATTCACAACAAGGCAGATCAGCCTGCCTTACTGGGAAGAACAGGTGACCTGCCTCTCAGGCAACCATCCAGGTTTTCCTGGGTGAAACAGATTTTTTAAAGTGGATCATTCATATTTTTATATGAATTGTAACTTCATTTTGTAATATGGTGCCAAGATCTGAGCACATCTTTCATGAAAGTGGACATCAAAAGGCACCAAGCTAACTGTGTCAGAGAAGGCAAAACGCCTTAGCAACACAGCAATTAAGAAGTTCTCGTTGATTGACATACACATTAAATATGCATTTTCTATTTATTTATTTGTCTAGTCTGCCTGGTCCATCTCCTTCAACTAAAAGCACTGCAAATGCAAAATTTTTCATTTTTTTCACAGCTAAGAATAGCATATAATTATTCAATAAGTAAATATATATCTGAAGGGCATAGAGCATATACCCAGTGATTTTTTTTCTTTGTGTTTTTAAAATTTTTTGATAATGAATACAGATTAAATGTGTTGAAAAAGAGTAATTTGGGGAATAACTGTTAATTGGAAATTTAGTTGTGAAAAAGTAGAAAGGATAAGCAGAACTTAAACAATGAGAAAAAATGTGAAATCTGGGTTCTGGCTAAGAATGTCACCGAGGTAGTCTTCTCACTGTCATAAAGAGTTTAAATATTCTCTTAAGTTTAAAAGAACAAGGGAAGTGACTGTTCTGACTGGCTGTCTCAATAGCAGCCACGCCCTTTGCCTGTCTCTGGGGCAGGTGGCTGTATTTCCCCCTGGCCAGGAGTGTGGGGTGCTCAACCACTAATCCTCGATTCTCTCACTTCTCTCATCCTGGGAATATTCAGATGCCTGAACTCCACCTTCCAGCCCCTCATGCCCTTACTTCATGAACTTCTCCAAGACTCCAGGACCCCCTGTACCCTGAACCTTTAGAAGGGGCTCTCAGTCTCACCCCAATCTACATCATGATGCCATTGGGAATGGAATTATTTTCTTAACTTCACTTTTAGATTACCCATAACAATGTATCAGTGCGATTAATTTTGTGTATCGCACAAAAATTCTGGAGAGACTCATTAGGCTTTGACTAGCCCTACTGTCAAGAACCTGCTCACACTCCCCAAATTGTTTGCCCCCCGAGCCTGATCTTCTCACTGGGGTCTGTGAACGAGTCATGCAGGACAGACCTGGAGCTCAGTTGAGTATGTCCAGGACATGCCCAACTGATAAAGTCAAGCATCCTTGCTGAATGCCCTAAATTAGCTCTAAAAGGGTTTATTCTGCAAGTGAATTCCTTAGGGTTTTCCATCTGCAAGACCATGTCATATGCATATAGAAATATTTTTACTTCTTCTTTTCCAGTGTAAATGCTTTTTGTTTCTTTATTTCTTCTTCTTGCCTAACTACCCTGGCTAGATCCTCCAATACCATGTTGAACAGAAGTAGCAGAAGAAGACATCTCTGTCTTGTTCCTGATCTCAAGAGAAATTCCATCTTCACACACTACGTAGTGTGATGTCACCTACGTATATTCTATTCATCAAGTTGAAGGATGTCTCTTCTACTTTGATGCTTGACTTTATTAGGAATGGGTTTTGGATTTCTCAGATGGAACTGAAGCTGTGTTTAGTCTATAGTTAATTATTCCCTGCTACCTAGGCAAGAGCCTTCTTAGAAGTCTAACTGATGCCCCAAGTTACCAGTTCCCACTGGGGGATGTGGCAACAGGCACATCTCCAGCCCATTGTGACATGTGGGCACTGGTCCCACTCACCCTCTCAGGTGGTTGTTCCTCTGACCTCAGCATCTTCACGTGCATGTGCATGTCCTGGACATACCCAACTGAACTCCAGGTCTGTCCTGCATGACTCATTCACAGACCCCAGTGAGAAGATCAGGCTTGGGGATCAAACAATTTGGGGAGTGTGAGCAGGTTCTTGACAGTAGGGCTAGTCAAAGCCTAATGAGTCTCTCCAGATTTCCCAGGAAATGGAACTGATCTCAGAATGCCTTCCATTCCAGGAGTGTTCCTCTGCAAAAATGAGCGAGACAGAGCCTCTGAGATTCACCAGGAGTTCTCTTCCTATGCATTCTCGGGGGCCCCCACACCACAAAATGATGTCCCATCTGCACAGGATGGTCAAAGCCTGCAGCCTCCTCTCTTCCCACCTCTCCCTTCATCCCCCTCATGCTACCCCACATACCCATGTAGCCCAAAGCGTCTTTAGTTCCCAGAACCCAACAGCTGCTTTCTGTCTCCTGACTGCATCTCCATGTGGACTCCTCCTGCCTTGTCTCCTTCCACATTTTTGTGTGCGTGGTTCCTACTGTATTTTGGACTTAGCAAAAAAGTCACCAGTTCCTAGAACGCTGCCTTCCTGTATCTTCCCATAGAGAACACTTTGCTCACTGTTCTCAAGACATGCCATGCTATGCTATAATCCATATTGACTTCTACCTGTCTGGTGTGTCACATCTAAGTTCTCTGAGATCGAGAAGCCTGTCTCAGGCCGCTTTCCATCTCTAGTATCTAGCACACTGCCTGGACAGAATTCAATGCCAATTATAAAAAAAGAATGAGTGGATTTAGGATTTTGTACTACTAGGCACAATCAAAACTGTACAGTTTACTTCGTGGTACAGTAAACAACACAACCGTATTTTTCTAATAGGCGCATCCACTGATGTTCTAAGTCAACTTTCATACACGAAAATTGTTAGAAGCTTATTCTTAAAAGGTAGCTGTGTGGGTCTCAGAGATGCCATCCACATGTTACTATCATGAGGTTCCCCTGGGTGTGATCTGAGTATTTGACCATGGTCCTGGCAGGCAGAGTGACTTCAGTCAGTTCCATCTTGTTGCCACCATGGTTAAGAGCATATAATTTATCACCTCAACCATGACATTTTTTTAGAGTGGAAGGTGATTTAATAGTAAGTTCATCAGAACAATCAGCATGAAGAGGATCAGTCTGTGCAGGTGAGACACACAGCCACCGACCAATGGGGGTAACACCAGGCCCAGGCTACTGAATGGTGATGTCTTTTTTATCTTAGTGGTTGTGTTGAGAACTGGACAGACACCACCCTAGGGATGAAAATCAGACTTTAATTAATGTGACACACAAACAGGCAGAACATGAAGTGGCCTGGCCGGGGAATAATTAGTATACAATGGGAACTTATGAGTTATCTGAATATTCTGGTCCTCAGCGCCATTTCAATAACCACCTACAAATGGGCTATGCCCTATCTGATTTAGCATGACCAGCCTGGAAATAGCACTTTCATCTCTCGGTAGCTGGACCTGCAAACATAGAAACCCCTTTATTCTCCCCTGCCCCCACAACCCTTCCAACACTGCCTCTGGAATCTTCTCAAATCTTCCCGCGTCCTGGGCTCACAGATGTCACCTTCTAATAATCTTCTAGTTTCCAAAATGGCCCCTCCTTGACCCAATTACCTAAGAGATTCCAGAGTCACTTTTCCTTAAATATAAAGCTAAACTTGTCACTCCACAGCTTTGAACCCTTCCAGGATTCCCCACTGGGAATCTAACCCTTCCTGTGGCCTCCAACTCTTCTGGATCCTACCTCCGAGCCCCACCCAAGCCACTCCCAGCCATGGGCAACTGTGTGGGGCTGCTCCATCTCACATCCAGCCCTTGGACAAACTCATGTCAAGCAGAGTAACCTGTGATCCCCCTGACAAAGCTCTGCTGGGGACGGCTTTTAACACAATATGTAGTTGCACATTGTTTTGCATGTTGTTGGAGACCTTCCTCTTTCACCAGCAACAATCTCAGCAGAGCAGGGGATGGCACCATTGCTGTCCTGCTGTTCAAAATCCTTTGAGGTGCCTGGAACTTTTGAAGCTGAGATCACTGTAGACTCATGTGCAGTTGTCAGAGAGATTCCTGTGTCATTTATCCAGTTCCCCTAGTGGTGACATTTTGAAAAACTATAGTATGAACTTCACCACCAGGACGGTCACTGATACATCCAGACACAAAAGCCCAGAGTTCAACCTGTGGCACTTCAGGGCCTCAACCACTTTCCTCCAACCCATCATCCCTAAATCCCACCAACTCCTATTACGTCCTCCATCTCTACAATTCTGTACTTTCAAGAATACTGTATCAATAAAATCATGTTGTATAGAACTTTTGGGGTTGGCTATTTTCATGTAGTGTAATACCTTGAAATCCATCCAAGTTGTTGGTGTATCAGATCTGTTCCTTGTATTTCTGAGCAGTGGCCCATGGTATGGGCTTGCCACTTGAGACCATCTCCCATTCTGTCCTCTCAGGTGGGCTCCATGGTCTGTGTTTGTTCACTGTGTCTGAGATTGTTCAGCCGTTGCGTGATAAGCGCCTCGGGTCTGAAGCCTGGACATGATACTGAGACCCCAGGACTCATTCAGACCTTCAGTTTTAGCCGCTTTATATGTCATTGCTCAGCAAAAAGGTGGAGGCAGTAACTGCCTCCAGGTGAAGGGGAGTCCAGCCTACCCACCCAGTCCCAGCCACACCTGGGCAGCTGTGGCTCCCCATATGGCTTCCACAGACACTACTGGGGGTGGGGTGGCCTCCTTACCTCTGGGGATATTGAAGGTCCTGACTCTCCAAAGGGCCTCCCCTGAGGTCACTCAGTGGGGAGCAGGAGGGACTGTGCACCTGCCAAGCAGAGTGGACATCAGCTTCCCACCAACACATTGGGCAAGGGGCTCATGACCAGCCTTCAGGGCTCAAAGTGGCAGCTCCCCACATAACTTTCTCTGAGACCACTCTGGTGGGCCATGCTGCCCCACAACTGCCTGGTGAGGGTGTACATCAGAGCCCTGGGCCTGGCTGGTGTGGGTGGCCCCAGCATCTTGGTGGCATATGGCTGGCGAGGGGCAGTCCCCATCTGAATGCTGTCCACCTCAGGGTCCTCTGGCTGGAAGGGCAGGCTTTGTTGAGCAGGCTTTTGTTTGGGCTTTTTTCATCATTGTTATTTTGTCTGTGCCTATCGGCATTTCTGGGGAGTAAGTTTCTTCTCCTCAAGTCTAGGATGTGCGAGGCAACAGGAAAACCCCACAGCCCCACCCTGGGGTCACTGGCTCTGAGATCCCTGGAAGCCTCTGCATCACACTCAGGGTCTTGGTAGGTTTGCTGAAATTGTAATGTCTGGGTTGTCTTTGTGCACATGGGAGGAACAGGGAAAGTATTGCGCCTTTAGTTTCCCAGAGCAGAGGCCCTGTTCACAAGACCTCAGCTCCAAGGGCAAAAATGTCTGTCTGTTTGTTCATTCTTAGAATCCTAGTTCTCAGAACACATGGGGTAATTGATAAATATTTGTTTCCTTTTCTCCTGTCTGTATCTGGCTCCCAACTTAAACATAGTTCATCTTCATGCCTTCCCTTTTCCATTGCTTTCCTCTTTTTACAATAGGAATGTGTGAAATGGGGTCAGACACAGTGATCCACGCCTATAATCACAGCACTTTGGAAGGTCGAGACAGGAGGATTGCTTGAGCTCAGGAAATCAAGATCATCCTGGGCAGCATAGTGAGACCTCATCTCTACAAAAAAATTAAAAAATCAATAAATTATTGTGGCATGGTGGCACACATCTGCAGTCACAGCTACTTGGGAAGCTGAGGCAGAAGGATCATCTAAGCCCAGGATGTCAAGTTGTGGAGAACTGTGATTGTGCCACTGCACTCCAGCCTGGGTGACAAGGTGAGGCCTTGTCTGAAGAAGAAGGAGGAGGAGGAGGAGGAGGAGGAGAAGGAGGAAAGTGAAATATCTTTCACAAATTGGGGGGACTTCTCACTTATCTTCTTGTTGTTTTTGTTTGTTTGTTTGTTTGTTTGTTTTTGAGTTGGAGTCTCACTCTGTTGCCCAGACTGGAGTGCTCTGGCGATCCTTCGGCCTCAGCCTTCCGCGTAACTGGAATTACAGGCATGTGCTACCATGCCCGGCTGATTTTTTGATTTATTGTAGAGATGAGGTCTCGCTGCCCAGGAGGGTCTCGAACCTGCGGGCTCAGGCAATCCACTCACCTCAGCCTCCCAAAGGCGCGGGATTACAGGTTGAGCCACCGAGCCCAGCTCTCACTTATCTTCTTATATGGAAAATAGTTTTCTGAGAATGTTAGTTGCAATGGTCTATTCCTACATTAATTTTTTTAAGCTGAAAGTTAACTTATTTACCTTGTTCTTTAATCTCTGGAGGTAAATGTATCTATATGAATTAATCAAAGTGCCTCTTTAAGCACCTCTCTGTAAATAGCTCTATTCACTGTGATATTAGTAAGAATAGAGAGGAAAGTCCCCAATGCTAAAGACACTTCTAACATCTGTGCTGCTACTCAGTGACTGGTTTCTCAAATAAACCCTCACTGGGCCTTTGGTCTCAGATTCCAATGTCATCTCCTGAATTATGAGATTCACATCGATGACCTGCCACATGCTAGTGCCTTTCACCCATCTCCATAACATATCACAGGGTGTTTAACTTGTGAAGTTCAATGCTGATGGCCAATCCAGTCTTCCTCGATGTAAGGTAGCAGTGTGTCAGAGACACAAAACACCCACGGCCATTCAAGCACTCTTAATAAAGGGTGAAGAGGAGTCGTCAGGTATCAGGTTAATAATTTCAGAGTTAGAAGGACTCTTGAAATCTTCTCGGACAATCTATTCTTGGATAAGTGAGCATGAAAATGAGAAAGTTTTTTGTTTGCTTGTTTGTTTGTTTTTGGATGGCTGCAGATCCTTGTCAGCTTTCTAACTCAAGCAGGTGAGCTGCTTACCCTAGGTCTCCTAGATACACGAAGTGGGCCCTATCTTTCTATATGAATTTCATCCATGTGCTGATATGTAGTGCTTGTCTTCATTGGCAGGCTGGCTGAAATTCCTCTCTGCCATAAATATGCATCAGTTAAAAAAAAAGACAGACACAAGGGTCACCTATTTTACCACAACATGTGAATAATTGTTAGGTCCTGCTCAAATCCATCATGGGACAGATCATGTCAGCCTTGGGTTTTAGTGTGTTATCATCCCTCTTGTGAAAATCCAAACCACTTGGGACAAAGTACTTCTGCCTATTTTCAAACTGGCTCAGACATTCAAAACGGTTTGTCTGTAAAATCCAAACTCCAAGGGGACAAGAACCTCATTAAGACCTTGCAAGGCCACGTTCCATTCTGACTTTTCTGAGGCAGACTTGAAATACCATTCCCCCCCACTCCCCAATGAAACAATGACTATACCCTTTCAGGAGCATCCATGCTCTTTTCTTTTTCTTTTTTCTTTTCTTTTTTTTTTTTTTTGCATGTATTTTTAAATTTATTTATTTATTATAAAGACAGGCGTTACAATTCAGGGTTAGGTATACACACATTAATTATGCAGGTATCCTTGTTGATGAGGTATGCCCCTCTCTCCCCTATCAGTTCCCCTCAACTGTCAATCCCACCCCCTCCCCTGCCAGAAAAGGATGTGCTCTTTTCAATAGGAGTCAGAATCTTGTACCCTGTTACCAAAGACACATTTAAGTCCTCATTGCATATTTGTTGCTTGTTGTGTTTTGTTTTTATCAGGGGAGAAGGGCAGTAGAACTGGACGTGCAGAAGGAAGACTATCTAAATACTGTCCTGAGAAGGTTTCGGGTGTTCACGAGGTGGCATGCTTTGTGGTTAGAGAGAGTGGTGAGGGTTCTAAAGCTCCTTGGCCCCTCCCTTCTCCACTGCGGGCACAGAAGTAGGACAGTGTGACGCCTTCATCCCTGGGCCGTGTGCGGCATGATGAAGCTGTGAAGTTTCAGGCTGCCCTTTCGTGGCTTCTGTTGTTTTCTGGGGCTCAGTGGGACAGATATCTGTTCTGCAGCAGGACATGCCAACAAATTGCATCACTTCTGCCTCGGTGACCGTGGACAATGACACGCCATATGCCAGCGGCAGGAAATGAATGGGCTCATTTACACTGGCACCGGGTGCTCCAGCCTGTCAGTCTTCCGAGGCCGTACACGGCTCACTGGAAGGTGGTGAAGACGCTGACACCTCCCAGCCTTCCAGACACTCGCAGCAAGACTCCTAGCCCAGCCAGGGAACCAGCCTACAAGGCGGTACCCGTCTTGCTAGGATTGTGAGCCTTGCAGCATTAGGAAGGGAACTGAGCAGATCCCCACGGCTCTCTTGTTCACTCCCAGCACCAAATGGAAAGAGAAAACAGAAACTGTGTCGCGTATTCCAGTTCAAGGAGAAAACAAAAACACAGTGGGTACCGCGCTCAGTGCATTCAGACAGCTTCCCTGCACACACAGCCTGCCACAAAGGCCTGGCCCCCCGGTGACCCTGCCACTGTCTCCACGGCCCCCAGCAATGCATGGCTCATATCTGACCCCCGGCCTCCCTGGCAGCACATCATTTGTCTCCATGCGTGGCAGCACAGGGTGGCAGGGGATGATTGAGGAGCCCGAGTCCTGGTGACCGGGGCTGCTAATGAGCAAGGCCGATAGGTCAGGGTTGGCCCCGCTGGCTGCCGGGTAGGGGCAGAGCTGTGTCTGTCATTCCTGGCATTTGTTCTCCGGGCAGTGAGAGGGCAGGTAGCAACCATGTGCCACCCTCCTTCGTAATCACTGTAATTAGTGTCATCATCATCAGAAAGGGGTGAGCAGGGGCAGCTTCCTAGCAAAGTGACTCACTTTTTAAATAATAATGGCGGTTGGTAGGGAGAGGCCTTTCTATGCGATTTTAGGTGGGGATTCACCAGTTCTGTGCCGCAGCCCCCTCGAGGCAGGAACCCCGAGAGACTTTGCATGGAGTCAGGTGCCAAGTGGCCCAAGTCAAGGAGGGTACAGGGACAGAGGCCACTCCCGTGAGGTTGGATTTACATGTCCCAGGCCTATGGCAAGTTCTATGCAATCAACTGACACCCAGACATGATAGAACTGATGTTATAAAACTGAGGCAAGACTGGGAGCAATGGTTCATGCCAGTAATCTCAGCACTTTGGGAAGCCAAGACAAGAGGATCTCTTGAGCCCAGGAGTCCAAGACCAGCCTGGGCAACATAGTAAGATCTTAGCTCTACAAAAAAAACAAAAAAATTAGTCAGGCACAGTGGTGCATGCCTGTAGTTTCATCTATTTGGGAAGTTGAGGTGGAAGAATCTCCTGAGCCTGGAGATTGAGACTGAGGTGAGGCATGATCATGCCACTGCACTCCAGACTGGGTGACAGAGATCATAACTCAAAAAAAAAAGAAAGAAAGAAAGAATTGAGGCAGGGATGTGAAGTCATGACCAAGTACATTTCCAGAGACTCTGTCAACAGGCGGACCCTCCTAGGTGACACCACCCACATGCTTTCATCTTGGTCCTACTATTTTATGAACTTGCCTCTCTGTCCTTGACCAAGGAAACAGAGACTTAAAGGAACTTTACCCACTGACTGGGACCCAGGCACCCCTGTTCATTTCCTGTTAGCTCTATAATAGTAATAAATATACATTTTCCTGATCCTACATTCATAAAGAATGCATTTTTAACAAAATAATGTGAAGATATTTTCACTCTAAGTAAGCATCACCTAGACTCACTTGGAAGTGGGAGAAAATGAGTTCCAGTCCCAGAAGAAAACCCATATCCTGAGTACTGGCAACCGGAATTAACGCAATGCATGGATGCGCCACTAACTTCACAAGAACCTAAAATTGTCTCACCCTCCGTCTCTTGCTGGCCAAGAAGTCAGTGTGGCTCCCAGCTCAGGTACCCTTTTTCAGAGCTTCTGAGAGCTGTCATCAGTGTGTATGCCACATTCACGCCACAGAGCTTGCCCAGAGAGAAGCCATTTTTGCCCATTTTCAGAAATTCTTTATTTCCATCCATATTTTGGAAGAATCATCCCTCCGGGAGGGGCAAAGAGTTGGAAAGTCTCTGCATGATGTGATCCGGAAATGAATGCCCAAGGCCTGTGCCCGTGAGCACTGTGCCTTCTCCAGTTCCTCATTCAGGCCCATACCCATCCCTGATTCAGACTACTATCATGTGTGTGTCGACAGGCCTGCATGCACACCTGCAAGGACCTTCAGGAAGTCTTGTTTGTCATCTGCCGAGGAGTTTGAGGAGACCGATGAGTTTTCTGGTGACATGATTCACTTGAGGGCTCGTCATTTTTCTGCCAAGTGTTTCTGAAGCGAGGTCTGTGCCTTCTGCCTTCCAAGGGAGATGCTCCTGAACATGGTTTAGTCATACTGAAATACAGTGGGCACTGCCCTGAACCTGGATGTCACAGCCTGCAGTTTTCCATCCGCCAGTTTTAATCTCTTTTTTCTGTGAGGGCTATGCAGTGGGGGCTGACGCAATGCTGTTACGAGCCACGGCTACTGGATTTCGCCTCCGACTCCCTAGCTGTGCTGCGGCTGCCTACTAATCTCCCCAAGCAGGTGATGAGAAGCTAGATCAGCTGGGAATCTAAGCAAGGGAGGGGTCAGCAGGGTCCCATGAGGCCATCATGGACCTCCCGTGTCAAGGGCCTGAGCTTTCTGCTGTCACACTGTGTGGGTTTGGTTTTCATATATTTTTGTGTCATTTTGTGGTTCCTATAGGGTTGCACATGGGTGAAATGTACGAGCACTAACTCCCAGTTCCAGCCCACCGATGTGACCTACACCCTGTTCTGCCCCAGCTTCTGTGGGTACCAAGGAGCCCCCACCCATAGAGCCTCGGCATGGCGCTCAGCACCTCAATATCCCAGTGGGATGCCCAGTCTCCAGAACACCTCAGACTCCTCGGAAATTTCCCGGGTCACTGCTCCCTGGGGCAGTCACCTCTTATCACTCTGCTCTCCAGGGTCCTGTTGCTGTTTGTTAGTATAGATAGTTTAGCATTTAATTTATAATTTACAGGAAAAGAAAAAAACCTGCATCTGCTTATGGAAAATCAACCGTGTGAGAAAGAAGATAAGAGTAACTTTATTGTTTTCTCTGTGGACTGACCTTGACTCTGAGTCCCTGCTAGTGAGACTAGAAAGCCCTTGACAGTGAAAGGGACCCGCAGCCCTCAAGCTTCAACTCTCAGGGCCTCTCCCCTCTTCTCACCGCCTCCTCTGTGGTCTCTGGGGAGGCAGAAGCACCAGGTCAAGGCCATCCCTGGAGTTGGGGTACAACCACACCTGTGTGTACCCTCCATGCAACCCTGATGTCCCACATAGGTGCCCCACAACATGGCTATGCTGCCATGGACAGGGCAGTGAGGGACAGATGTTGTCTATCCTCATGTTGAAGACTATGGACCCTGTGCTGTCCTGGTGTGAAATCTCTCCTCTGTCACCACATCCAGATCAGGTCCCCTACAACCTGGTCAGCATTGCCACATGACCACTTACTGACATCCCACACCCCACACCCTATGCCCTGCACTCCACACCACACATGCCTCATCCCACATCTCCCTTTGCTTATTCCGTATCCCAAATCCCTTATTCCCAAAGAACCACATTCTCACCTTCCACATCCCATATCTCTACATTCCACATCTCACATCCCATATGTCCATATCCCACACCCCACTACTCCGCATCCCACATATCATTTCTCCCATCCCACTTCTCATATCCTATACCCCACATCCCTTATTTCCATATACCACATCACACATCCCACATTCAACACCTCACATACCGCATCCATTCATCACCACTACCCATACTTCACATTTCTCATTGCATAATGCAACATTCCACGTCAAATATCTCCACATCCCACGTTCCCACTTCCCACATCCATCCCACATCTCACACTTCACGTCACACATTCCCACGTCTTACACCTCACCTTCCACATCTTATATCTCCATATTCTAAATCGCACGTGCCGGTTTCCCACATTCCACTTATGACATCCCATACCCCACATGTTGTATCTCCAGATATCACATCCCACATTCCACACCCTACACCCTTCTTTCTATATCCCACACCTCAAAACCGACATCCTACAAACCACTGCCTACATCTCAAATCACACACCTCACGTTCTTCATTCACATCCCATTTCCTTCATTGCACATCCCACTTTCCAAATCCCACATCCTAAATCCCATCTTCACATGCTGCATCCCACGTCTTACATCTCACATCCCACAGCAAACGTATCACATCCCACATCCCTCATCACACATTCCACTTCCTACACCCCACATCCCATATTCATATACCACATCACACACCCACATTTGACATCTCACAACCCATATTCACTCTTCACCACTATCCATACCCCACATTCCTTATCACATAATGCAACATTCCGTATCAAATATCTGTACACTCCTACTCCCCACATCCCATGTCCTTCATCCCACATCCTACACCCACATCCCACATTCCACTTCCCTCACCCCACATCCCCCAACTCCATAGACCCCATTTCACATCCCACATCCTGCTTCTTTCCCCATAACACTCTCACATCTCCACCCTAGTCTGGGTCACACAGGCCTCCAGGATCACTTCTGTATGCCTTCCTTTATCATCTCAGCATGTAGATGGTTACTCTGCACATGACATTAGGTGTGGGGAAAAAAATGTGAGAATAACTTATTCAAAAGATTATCTTGACAGTGAATGCAGGATGAACCACAACCAGAGACTCTGGTTGTGCACACATCATTGAGGTCTACTGCAGAGAACAACGATGTGGACGGTGTGTTAGGAGAAAGGGATGAGGTTGATAAATGTTTAAACAGTATGATGTTTCCACTAGGTGGAGGTGGGGAGAGCAGGGAAGAACGTCAGTAAGGACCATCACCGGCCAGCCATGACCTATGGTGAAGAGGTTGTGGTGTCTGAGGAGAAGACACAATGGAGAAACAGGTTTGCTAAGTATGCGTATGTATATGTCCACATATGTGAATGCTGTGTCTGTGTGAGTGCATGGTCTGTCCGTGTGTGCATGTGAGTGTGTGTTGTGTGTACATGTGAGTGTGCACATGTATAACCATGTATGAGTGTTAGGAAGGGAGAGTTTAAGCTCTGTTGTAGGCATATCCATCTAATCAATTTTTTAAGACAATGATCAGAGTTTGAAAACAGAGATGCAAATTTGGGTGACACTCTAGACCGAGTGAGTTAACTATAAAGCAAAATACAAGCCCAGAAAGCTTCCTAGAGAGTCCTGGGAAGGACCACACATATCAAAACGTAAAACTGGGCAATCTAACAGATGCACCAGGATGTGATGCCATCAGATCCTCAGGTGGAAGTTTCCAAGGACACTCAAAACTCAGTTCTACAACTCTTGGGCCTATCCAGATTGAGGTTATTGAGGGCTCAGGAACTGATGATTTGAAGAAGATTTTGATAGAAGAACTTTTGAAACACTGTGCTTCTAAGAGCAAGGATTGTAGACTGCCTATCCACTCAGCTGGGCATCAGCAGGTATTCCTTATAGCCATTAAGTTTACATGTGATTTCACTTTGTCTCTTGAGACGACATTTTGTGGCCTTGGGCACAGGAATGGATGGTGAAGTTTCTCTGTGGCTGGAAATCTGCAGGATGCACAGGAGACACTGAACTCTTAGGAGAAGCTCAGTCAAGAGATAAGAATGTGAGTGGAAAAGGAAACACTTAGGGGAGGTAGTCTTTGGATAGAGTTAGAGCAATGTCAAATCGAAGGCTAATCAGAGACAAAGCAAAGAGCCACTGCCCCTGAATAATCATCCAATAAAGCAAAGCATTTTAATTTCAGAAGAAACTTACAAATAGTTCTTCTTAAACATGGAATTCCACCAAGATGGAACAACCATTCCTCCCAGACCCCTTATTATGACTAAAGCCCTGAACACAATACAACTAATACACAGAGAAGACTCCAGATGGTAGAGGGGAGATGGCAGAGGAGGGTTCCCAGGATGTGAGGAATGGCTAGGGGCAGATTCCGGGGTCTCCATATCACATCCATGTGTCCTAGCCAGGAGCTGTGGAAACCTCTAGGCTGGAGATTCCAACAGGCACAGACCAAAAAAAATCCAAGAAAAGCCTATTTCCCATGAAAGAAAGAGGGACTGGGAAGAGGGCAGCTCTAGAGAACAGAAAGGCACTTTGGTGATACCTCTCTGCTCCAAACAACAGTGGAACACACCTGCCCACCAAAGTGTCACAGAGCTAGCAGGACGCAGGCTCTCCATATGCCCAGCAGAGTGGTCAGTGCCAACCCTCACTGTGGTAGAACTGTGGTGCTGAGAGGGGGTGGAGCTGCTGTGTCTACCCTTCAGCCACAGACCATGCCCTCACATCCACCTTCCTGGTGTCACCCACAAGGAGCTAAGCTCATGCCCCCAAGCAGAGGCAACAAGATGGTAAGAGTCGCTGCTCACTTTCACTAGGAAGTTGTCAGTGGGGCTAGGAATGGATGGTGAAGCTTCTCTGTGACTGGAAATCTACAGGAAGCACAGGAGACACTGAACTCTTAGAAGAAACTCAGTATCCCCTTCAAAAAGTCGAGCTTCCTTCTTCCATGAGAGGGATAAGAATGTGAGTTGGAAAAGGAAACTTAGGGGAGATAATATTTGGAAAGAGTTAGAGCAGTGTCAAATCCCACTCACTCGGATGCAACAAGGCAGTATATCTGGTACCCACTGTGGCCTGAGGTGTCAGGACCAGGGGCTGGGGTGCTGGCAGAGCACTAAATTTACACACTCACCCATCTTTGTGCAATATCTCAACAGGGGTACTTCCTGTCAAAGTACATTACTAAGTAGGATCCAGAGTCTCCAAATGTCCACCACACAATCAAAACTCAAAACTCACTCCTCATAAAAAGACACAGGGAAGTCAGAACCCAAATGAGAAAGGAGGATGAACAAACACTATCACTGAAATGAACAACGTTGGAATTATCTGACAGGAATTGTAAAGCAACCATCATAAAAATGTTTGAATAGTGATTACACATTCTCTTGAAACAAGCCAAAAAGTGGAAAATCTCAACAAATAAATAGATGTTATAAAAAAATAACCAAATGAAATGACAGAGTCAGCAAATATAATAACTAAAATTTAAAACAGACTCAATAATAGAATAGAAATTACAGAGAATAGAATCAAGGAACTTGAGGCCAGGACATTAGAATTTATGTAATCTAAACAACAGAGAGAATAAAAGGGTTGGAAGAAATAAAAAGACTATCAGGGACCTGTGTGACAATATCCAAAGAGTTGACATGCTTACCATCACAATCCTAGATGGAAAGGAGAGTGTACTGAAAAAATGAAAATAAAAATAAACATTTAAAGAACTAAAGAAAAAAGAAAAAAACTCACAAATATTCAAGAAGCTAAGTGAATACAAAATGAGATAAATCCATGGCAAGGTGTATAATAATTAAACTTCTGAAAATGAAAGATAAACCAAAACATCTTGAAAGCAGCCAGAGAAAAATGACAAATAACTTAGAGGGAAACACCAATTCAAATGACAGACTGTTTCTCATCTGAAACCATAGAAGCCAGCCAGAAGGAAGCAGTAGAATATTTTTCAAGTGCCAACGAAAATACTGTCACCCATAAATTTTACATCCTTCAAAAATATCCTTCAGGAATGAGGAAAAATAAAGACATTTTAAGAGGAAGAAAAAGATGTCACTAGCAAAACTACCTTTAGAGAATAGCTAAAGGAAGTTATATAAATAAAAAAGAATTGTTGAAACTTTAGATAGGAAAGATAAGCAGTGAAATGGATAAAAATAGGGTAAATATAGTATATTACTTTTCCATGAATTTCTTAAATTATATTTTGTGGTTGAAGCAAAAAATTATAACACCAGTTCATATGGTGATCATTGTATGTGCAGGAGATATTTAAGACTTTTTTCATGTTTTTCTTTATTTCAATAACTTTAGGTGGTACAAATAGTTTTGGGTCTAGGTTTTAAGTGTACCCAACAACCCCATGTTGTACATTGAACACAATAGATGATTTTTCATCCCTCCATTCCTTCCCTCCCTCCCCCTTCTGAGTCTCCAGTGTCCATATTATACCATTCTCTATGCCTTTGCATAGCAAATGTATAGTTCAGCTCCCACTTATAAGTGAGAAAATGCAGTGTTTGGTTTTCTGTTTCTGAGCTAGTTCACTTAGAATGATGGCCTCCAATTCCATCCAAGTTGCTGCAAAAGACATTATTTCATTCCTTTTGATAGCTGAATAGTATTCCATAGTGTATATATGCCACATTTTCATTATACACTGGTCAGTTGATGGGCATTTAGGTTGATTCAACATCTTTGAAATTGTGAATTGTGCAGTGATGTACATGCAGGTGAAGGTGTCTTTTTTACATAATGACCTCTGTTCCTTTGGGTAGGTACCTACTAGTGGGACTGCTGGATCAAATGGTAGATCTACTTCTAGTTCTTTGAGAAATCTCCATACCGAGTTCCATAGAGGCTGTACTAATTTACACTCCCACCAACAGTGTATAGGATTCCTGTTTCTCCACATCTACATTGGTATCTATTGTTTTTTGATTTTTAAATAATGGCTATTCTGACTAAAGTCGAATCTTATTTTGGTTTTGATTTGCATTTCTCTGACATGTTGTGCTAGACATTTAAGACAATTATATTTTAAAAGGAAAACAGTAATAAAAATGAAAGTAAGTTGACTGCATCATGCTCGAAGTAGTAAAGCATCAATACCAATAGAATGTGATAACATACACATGTACATTATAGTATCCAGAGTAACCACTAAAAAAATTATACAAAGCAATATATTTTAAAACACTATAATTGCCTCAAAATATATTCTTTACAAATGTTCATGTGACTTATAGGAAGGCAAGACAAGAGTAATAGAAGGAGAAACAGAAAGCAAGAAATAAAATGGAAGATTTAAGTCTGAACACATCAAATCTTACTATAAATGCAAATAGTCTAATTACAACAATTAAAAGTCAGAGATTAGCAGACTGGGTTTTTAAAAAATGATAACTTGATCCAGCAACAGTCTATGTATAAGTAATTCATTTCAAATATAGCATATGTACTTTTAAAGTAAAAGGATGGGAAAAGATATATCATAGGACAACATTATTTTCAAAAAAAGTAGGAGTGTCTATATTAATATTAGATGAAGTAGACTTCTGAACAAAAAATTCACTAGAAAAAAATACTATAATATGCTATTATTAAGGGATAAATCTATCAGTAAAAATAACAATCCCAAATGTGTACATTCAAAAAAAGAAAAAAGAAAAACATCAACAAATGAAAATTAGAATGCAATATGTCAAAATCTATAAGGTGCAGCCAAAACAGTGCTGAGAGGGAAATTCATAGCACTAACTGCATACAGTTTTAAAAAGTAAATTAGCAATCTTAGTTCCAACCTCAAGAACTAGAAAAGGAAAGAAAAATAAACTAAAGCAAGCAGAAGAAGGTAAATAACAAAAAGTTAAAGAAAATCAATGAAATTGACACCAAGAAGGCAGCAAAGGAAATGAATAAAACAAAATATATGATTCTTAAATAAATCAATAACTATAACTTCTAGAAATATTGACAAACTTAACAAGAGAGAAGACAAATTACCAATGTCAAGAATAAAATAGGGATATCACTACATCTCTTGCAGCCATTAAATTGACCAGGGAATATTACAAGCAATATTATGCCGATGAATTCAATAATTAACAAGAAACAGACCAGCTCATTAAAGCCCCAAATTTACCAAAATTTACCATAATGAAAGAGATAGTCTGGGGTAACCCCCTCAGGTCCCTTCCTACTGTGGGAGCTTTTCTGTTCTCTCAATAAATCCTGCTTTTTTTTAAAAAAGGAAGAGATGATCTGAAGATTTTATATACATTATAGAAATTGAATGCATAACTGAAAAGTTTTCAAAAATTAAATCTCAAGGCCCAGAGTATTTCACTGAAAAATATTTCCAAATATTTGAAAATAATTAACATTGATTTTATACAATCTCTTCCATAATAAGAAAGAGTAGTGAATACTGCAAAACACATTTTATGAGTCAAATTTTGCAATGAGCCAAAACCAGACAAAAGCTTACAAAAAGGAAAAATCTATAGACCAATATATCTGATGAATCTAGATACAAAAATCTTCATAATAGTATTATCAAGGGAGAAGTGGCAAGATGATGATGGGGAAACCTGGTCTGTGAAACCCTCTGCAAAGGAGAACTGCAGTGGGTCTCTGACTCTCGCCCTGGGGGCTGCGGACCCCAACATCGCAGCCTGTTCTTTATACGGAGCTTGGCCATTGCCACCGCTGGGGCATCGCAGTGGACTGGACAGTCACTGCAGCACAAACGGCGCCACCGCTGCCACCGCTGCTATAGCTCCCTCCCCACTGCCACCGCCGCCGCCGCCGCCACCACTGCCAAACCTCCATGGCGGCCATAGCACATCGCACAACCCGGGCCGGAGACAATCCACTTCAGTCATTCAAACCCCTTCAGGGAAGATCTGCTGGGATCGCTGCCACCTCTCCTGCAACTGAGACGTCCTGCCCGCCGTAAGTCTCCTGCCCTCTGCCCTGAGGCAGGCAGCCATCTTCAGCCTCTGTGTTCCTGTCTGGCCCCACCCCCTCTGGGGCGAGCAGCTGAAAGAGCACGACCTGCTGGCGATTCAAGGTAACAACACCGAAACGGGAGAAACAAGCTTGAAAAAGACATAGGCCAGAGTGGTGAACGGAGGGTGATCTGAACTGTCCTTCACAGCAGACCAGGGGCAACTGACCCTAACTGCAAACTAATTTACCAGTTTGAAAAGAAAACTAGAAATCAGAACTGAAAGGATATTGGACTTAAACGAAATGTCTCAGAGTGTGCTTCATTGATTCTGTTAGTTTAATGACTTAATTCTATTCCTACTGTATTGTTCCTTTTTTTCTTTTTTCCTCTTCCTTTTCTTCTCTTTTCTTCTCTCTCTAAACCCTATCTTTGCATACAAGAAGAGCACACTAATAACGTGGTTGGTTAGCTTGTATGTTAGCATCACTATATGTTTTATTTTTTTTGTATGAGAGCTGGTTCATCTGTAGCTGTGGTCTATTGTTTTTATCTGTTTCAGTATAGGCCTCTCTCTCTATTTGTTGGCACACTCGTTTGTTTCCCCGCTTACTCCTCTATCTCTCCACCGCCCTCTTCAGTCAACTGTCTGCTCCATTCTCTCCCCTCTGCTAACCACATTTTATTTCAGGGAGTAAACCTACAGCCCCACTCCATGGACAGATTCCAAGGCAGTGGAAAGTGGGTTTCAGATGATCCACACACCTGTCAGAGAATACCAGGACCTGCAGATAGATTTTGAATCACAGCTCCCCCCTTAAGTAAATCTCAAAACTGCAAAAAGGGCCACCCCCAACCTACAGTGCAACTCCAGAATTGAACAAAGTAAGAGGGCATACATAAAAGAATAGGAGATTGAACAAACAGAAGTAAAACCAATCCTTTTACCCATGCATAACAGAATTAAAGAAGACGGTGACGTGGAGGGAAGGAAAAAGTAGGGAGGGGGGAAAACCTCACAAATGAAGAAAAACAAAAAGAAGAATATAGGTCTCACACAGACCCCTGGGAGATCAGACACTGAGAAAACAGATTCTGGAACACAAACAATGAAGAGCCCCCAGAATGACTGGTTACATGCAACAAACCCAGACATTAATGGAGAGAATTTTAAAAATTTAGGAGAGACAAGAGGAAAATAGAAAGGAGCTGATGTCAGAAATGTCAACAGTAAAGAATACTGTGATGGAAATGAATAACAGACTAATAAGCATGGAAAGCAGAATCAGCCAAGCAGAAGAAAGAATCTCAGAGCTCAAAGATCAAAACACAGAACTAACCCAAACAGTCAAAAACATAGAAAAGAGGCTCAAAAAGACAAACAAAACCTGCAAGAGATGAATGATCACTTCAAGAGACCAAACCTAAGAGTAATTGGGCTTCCTGAGGCAGAGAGAGAAACAGAAGCCACACTGGAACAAACATTTCATGAAATCATTCAAGAAAACTTCCCTCATCTCATTAAGGATGAAAAAATTCAAACACAAGAGATTCAGAGAACCCCTGCAAGACAACAAATGAGAAGACCCAACTCCCAGCCACATAATAATTCACTTAAACAAAGTAGCTATAAAAGAAAAAATCCTAAAGGCAACAAGAGAAAAAGGCCAGACTACCTACCAGGGAAGACCAATTAGAATAGCAGCAGATTTATCCACAAAAACCCTTCAGGCTAGGAGAGCCTGGAGCCCTATCTTCAAAGCTCTAAAAGATAAACAATTTCAACCAAGAATAACCTACCCAGCCAAACTAAGCTTCATTAGTGAGGGAGAATTGAAATCTTTTCCAGATATCCAATCCCTAAGAACCTATGTTGCCACCAGACCACCTCTACAAGAAACACTTAAGAAAGTACTGAACACAGAAGAAAAAGAAAAAAGAACAACAACATTCTTCACAAGAGTACAGACAAAAGATTAAAAACACACATGAGCCAACTCCAGAACCCAAAGAAAGACAACAAACAAACAGGAACAACTCTGTAAGAACCTTATGACAGGGATCAACTCTTGCATTTCAATTATTAACCTAAATGTGAATGGACTAAATGCACCACTGAAAAGACATAGAATGGCAAAATGGATAAAATATCATCAAGCAACAATCTTTTGCCTTCAAGAGACTCACCTCACTAGAAAGGACACCCGCAGACTCAAAGTAAGAGGATGGGAAACAAACTTTCAGGTGAACAGAATACAAAAGAAAGGAGGAGTAGCAATCTCAATTTCAGAAAAAATACCCTTCAAGCTATTAAAAATCAAAAAAGATACAGAAGGCCACTACATAATGATAAAAGGCTCAATCCATCAACAAGAAATATCTATCCTAAACATATATGCACCCAACATAGGTGTGCCAACTTTCATAAAGCAACTTCTTGGAAAACTAAAGAAAGATATTGACTCTAACACCATCATAAATGGGGACTTTAATACCCCACTCACAACCCTAGACAGATCATCAGGACAAAAAATCAGCAAGGAGATCCGAAACCTCAATGTAACTTTGGACCAAATGGACTTAACTGATACCTACAGAACACTCCATCCAAAGACCACAGAATACACATTCTACTCATCACCGCATGGAACATATTCTAAGATCGACCACGTAATTGGCCATAAATCAAGCATAAGCAAATTTAAAAGGACCGAAATTCTACCATGCACCTTCTCGGACCACAGTGGAATAAAAATAAACATTGACACCAACAAGGTCCCCCCAAAACCCACAAAGACATGGACACTAAACAGCATGATGCTAAACAACTCCTGGGTCAATGATGAAATCAAAACAGAGATCAAAAGATACCTGGAAACAAATGAAAATGAAGAAACATCTTACCAAAATCTCTGGGATGCCCTGAAAGCTGTAGTAAGAGGGGAATTTATATCCCTACAAACACACATGAAGAAAATGGAAGGAACAGAAATTCACAACCGAACAAGCCACCTAAAGAAGCTGGAAAAGCAAGACCACAAAAACCCTAATTTCAGCAGAAGAATCCAGATCACCAAAATAAAAGCCCAAATCCAGGACATAGAAGACAAAAAGATAATACAAAAAAATCAATGAAACAAAAGCTGGTTCTTCTAAAAGATAAACAAGATTGATGGTCCCCTAGCTAGAATGACCAAGAAAAAACGAGAAAAAAAACAAATAAGCATAATCAGAAACACAAAAGATGAAGTCACATCTGACCCTGAAGAAATATAAAATACCATTAGAGACTACTACATACAGTTGTATGGAATCAAACTTGAAAACCTTAAGGTAATGGAGAACTTTCTGACATCACACAACCTACCTAGGTTGGAATAAGAAGAAATTGAGACCCTAAATAGACCAATAACAATCAAGAAAATCGACTACGTAATAAGAAAACTTCCTACAAAAAAAAGCCCTGGTCCAGATGGCTTTCCAGCAGAATTCTACAAGACATTTAAGGAGGAGCTGATACCAATCCTACTGAAGGTATTCCAGGAGATTGAAAAAGATGGAACTCTCCCCAAATCATTTTACGAAGCCAACATGACATTGATACCCAAGCCAGGTAAAGATCCAACAAAGAAAGAGAACTACAGGCCAATATCTTTGATGAACATAGATGCTAAAATTCTCAACAAGATCCTAGCAAACCAAATTCAGCAATACATCTAAAAAAATCACCCATCATGACCAAGTAGGCTTCATTCCTGGGATGCAAGGCTGGTTCAACATTTGCAAAACCATAAATGTAATTAAATACATCAACAGATGTCAAAACAAAAATCACATGATCATATCATTAAATGCAAAAAAAGCTTTTGATAAAATCCAGCACCCCTTCTTGATAAAAACCCTTGAACATCTAGGCATACGGGGAACATACCTCAAAATAGTAAAAGCCATCTATGAGAAACCCACAGCCAGCATACTCCTAAATGGACAAAAATTAGAAGCAATTCCCCTAAAAACTGGAACTAGACAAGGATGCCCACTCTCACCCCTCCTGTTCAACATAGTATTGGAAGTCCTGGCTCGAGCAATCAGAGAAGAGGAGGCAATCAGGGGTATCCAAATAGGAAAAGAGGAAGTCAAGTTATCTCTCTTTGCAGATGATATGATTGTGTATCTTGAAAACCAAAGAGAATCTGTCAAAAGTCTCCTTACATTGATAAAGGCCCTTGGCAAAGTCTCAGGATCTAAAATAAATGTACAAAAGACAATCACATTTCTCTACACCAATAATAAACAAACAGAAACCCAAATAAAAAATACAATTCCACTCACAATAGCCACAAAAAAAATGAAATACCTTGGCATCTTCCTAACCAGAGACATGAAAGACCTTTACAATGAAAATTACAGAACACTGCTCAAAGAAATCAAAGATGACACAAACAAGTGGAAAAATATCCCATGCTCATGGATTGGAAGAATCAACATTGTGAAGATGTCCATCTTACCTAAGGCAATCTACAAATTCAATGCAATACCCATTAAATTACCAGCAACATTCTTCTCAGACCTAGAAAAAACAACACAGGAATTCATATGGAAACACAAACGTCCAAGAATAGCCAGAACAATCCTCAGCAAAAAAAAACAAAGCAGGTGGTATCACATTGCCAGACTTCAAACTGTACTATAAATCTACAATCATCAAAACAACCTGGTATTGGTACAGGAACAGGCATATAGATCAGTGGAATAAAATTGAAATTCCAGAAGCAAAACCTCAATTTCTCAACCAATTCATCTTCAACAAAGCCCCCACCTCCTACCACTGGGGAGAGGAGAACCTATTCAGTAAATGGTGCTGGGAAAACTGGCTGATCACATGCAGAAGATTGAAACAGGACCCCTATCTATCTCCATGCACAAAGGTTAACTCCAAATGGATCAGAGACCTAAATGTAAAACCTCAAATTTTAAGAACCTTAAAAAGGAATAAATATTCTCATGGAAATCGGAACTGACATCCAATTCCTGAACAAAACCCGAAACCCACAGGTCATAAGAGAGAAGATAGACAAGTGGAACCTTATTAAACTGACAAGCTTCTACAAAGCCAAAGAAACCATCAAGAGAGCAGGGAGACAGCCACAGACTGGGAAAAAGTATTTGCCAACACCAGGTCTGACAAAGGCTTAACATCCTGGATCTACAAGGAACTCAAACGTGCTGAAAAGAAAAAAAACAAACAACCCCATTATAAAATGGGCAAAAGATATGAACAGACACTTCACAAAAGAAGACATCCGAGCAGCCAACAAACACATGAAGAAATGCTCAACCTCACTAATCATCAGGGAGATGCAAATCAAAACCACACTGAGATACCACCTAACTCCAGTCAGAATGGCAATTATCAACAACTCAAAAAATAACTGCTGCTGGAGAGGGTGTGGCGAAAAGGGAACACTTCTACACTGTTGGTGGGAGTGTAAACTAGTGCAACCTCTGTGGAAAGCAGTGTGGCGATTCCTAAAAGCTCTAAAAATCGACCTTCCATATGACCCCGCAATCCCCTTACTGGGAAGATACCCTGAAGAACTCAAATCACTCTATAAAAAAGATACCTGCACACGTATGTTTATCGCAGCATTGTTCACAATAGCAAGAACCTGGAAACAACCATGCTGCCCATCAAAAGAGGACTGGATTAAAAAAATGTGGTACATATACACGATGGAATACGCAGGCATAAAAAAGAACAAAATCATGAATTTCGCAGTAACCTGGATGGAACTAGAGTCTATAATACTAAGTGACCTCTCACAGAAACAAAGATCCAAGTATACATGCTCTCACTCATATAATGGACCTAGAACATCCAATGTAATACTATAAGAAAATGACTGATAGTACTGGGAAACTACGGTGGGGGGGGAGGGACATAGGATTAACAGTAGCAAATATCTCTCTGGGGACGGGGAAACACCTCTTATCAACAGGGTGCCTGAATGAAACGTAATTGTATACCTAACCCTTAACTGGACCCCACAAAACCACAATAAAAAATATTAAAAAAAAATAGTGTTACCAAATTGATTTCAATAATACTGATAATGCATTAAGAGGATTATATACCATGGCCAAATTAAACTTATTCAAGAGATTCTAGGATTATTTAATATTTGAAAATCTACCAAAGAAACCACCATACCAACAGTCTAAGAAAATAATAATATGCTATTCTATTGATGCAGAAATAAGAATTTGACAAAATCTAACACCCATTTATGTTAAAAATTCTCACCTATTAGGAATAGAGGAAAATTTCTTCAGTTCAATAATCTACTGCTAGCATAATAAGTGAGAGACTGAAGCTATCCCTTTCAAATTGCAGAGAACCAAACACAGACCCATGCACACATACCCACAAGTGTGTGTAAAACTGTGAGATCGGAATTCCTGGTAGTGACACTGTTCTATAATTAATGAAAATATTCCCATTGGGGGAAGTTGAAGGAGCAGTGCACAGGATCTTTCTGTATTATTTCTTAGAACTGTGCAATTGTATCAAACAAGAAGTAAAAATGCTCTTTTGTAGTTTTCAAATTAAAACCACAAATATTAAGCTATAATTGATTCAATAATGATGGGTTATAGTCTTTTATTAATAAAATTACATTTTATAAAATTACATTCACGAGTCATAAATATTTTAACATAATGAAACCTAAAACTCTGGTTTCTATAAAATGCGAAGTGGAGTTTTTGACTAGATTTGAAAATTGCTGTGACCAGATTTGAAAATTGCAGTGACCAAAAGAAAGAAATGTTGAAACAATAAAATTGAAACAATGACTAAGTCTTAATTTTTGTGAGAAGGAACCAAATTGTACATAAGTATTTACTTTGTAATAGAGTTGTCATGAATTACCTACTTTCTGATCAATGTTTGATGCTATTTATACTTGCATTCAATTTCCATTTTTGTTGACAATAAAAACCAGAAGAATTTATAGTCTTGCGAAGTTCAAATGCAGCAAGCACCTCTTTGTTCTTTAGAAACAAAGATGTGAGCCCCTTTGCCCTCTGGGGAGAGTATCCTAACCCAGGGAAGGGCAGGGGAGCAAAAAAGAATCTGAAAAAAAAGCAAATATTTTACATCCTGAATTTATAATTATAAAATGATGTCAAATTTCAAAAGTAAAATTATGTCATCGTCTTTATTTTATTTTGTGTTAGAAAATTAAGAATGAGAACACAACCAGAAATATCAGACTCAACCCCATTACTGCCAATTCTTCACTCTCAAAATGTGATGAACACGTGAGGTCAGCGAGTCAGATAGCATCCTTTGAGGTCATCATTTCTACATTTCACCATGAAATATAAGTGTTAACCTGACACTGGTTTAGTCATGTTGCCCGAGTTGAAAGCCCTCAATAACTTCAACGACTATGGTAGTTTTCACAGAAAAATGACTCCTCCTCTCACCCTAAAATTCATCATCAACCTTTATCTCAGACCTGAGATAAAGGGACTTGGTGCAAGCTCAGGATTTAGCAACAAAGGCAGTACTACGTCACTCAGATTTGTCAGAAAGCACCTGCCAGGAGCAGGTAGAGCTTTCGGTGACAGCAGATAGTGTCCTAGATGCAGTTAAAATGGCACCAGTGGAGTGACATCAGGATAAACACGAGGCTAATGAGATTCGCCATTATTCCGTGGAGCCTATCCTTGGTGAAAACCTTAAAATGGGTAAGACACTGTGGGACATCCCAGGCCTGTGACTTGGCTGCGGTCTCAGGAGAGCAGGGCTGCCTCAGTCTACCTAACTCAGTTGCCTAATTGATTTGCAACAAATGTCCCACTAAAAGTTGATGAACTAACAGTAGGATCTGCCAAAACAAGGATCTGCTCTATTTTGCTGTGAGGTCCTCACAGTCCCGAGAGTCATGTTGATTTTTATAAGCAAAGTTTATGCCAGCCTCAGCCAAATCTCTTAGTGGCCACTTTTCTCCTTTATGGTTTCTCAGGCCGGTGACGGCTCACTCATGCCCCTGACCCTCACTGTCCAGGATATGCAGGGACTGTGGATGTCACTCCTGTGATCCTCCCCTTATGTGCACAGAAGGGGATCCCATGGTCAGGTACTACTGGTGATGCTGAGCACATGTTCTTCAGCGCTGTGCGGACGGACTACACACTAACAGGTGGAGAGTGAGTTTGAACTCAGAGGACACTTGTTCCACGTACACACTACAGAGGAAATGGCAGTGCAGCTTTCACAACCAGGATCAGGTGAACGTCAGAGCATATGAAGCAAATAGCTGGCTTCTTTTCAGTGGCATTAATCAACCCAATTCTCAAAAACCATGCTCTGCAAGAGTTCACACTCATGTTGCATTAGACCAGGGGTGAGGCCAGTAGTTGTTAAACCCTGACAACCTGACAGAAAATAAGAGGGAGCTTATATTTTTCCAACTGAAAGCAATCAATAACATTTGGTTGGAATGACTAGAACTTTCTTAACTGCTTTTGCCCCTCAGTGGAGACTTGTCCTAGTAAAGAGCTAATCTGCACCATGATGTCTACAGTCCACAACAGATATGGCAGTGAGTTCATCTTGGTGGCTTGGCACTGTGGTGTGAACCAGACCCCAGGCACTAGGTCTGGCATGCAGGGTAATCTATCTCACTTGTGTGAGGCCTCAGAGAACATAACTTGCAGTAGAGATTTTTATGCAATACAAATTCAACAAATGAATCATTTTTGGATTTGTCTAAACTTGTGCATCTGAAAATAAGTAACCCCCTTTTTTCCCTAATCAGCACACAGAAAAGCAAAACCCACAATTTAATACGTTTAAAAAACCCATAATGTCATTAAAAAATACTAGAAGACTCTATTTAAGCATTTTTTTAATAATGGTCACACTGAGTGATATATGGTGGTATCTCTCTGTGGCTTTAATTTGCATTTCTCTGATGATTAGTAATGTTGAATGAAATTAGTACAACCTCTATGGAAATCAGTATGGAGATTTCTCAAAGAATTAAAAGTGGATCTACCATTCTATCCAGCAATCCCACTACTAAGTATCTACCCAAAGGAAAAAAGGTCATTATACAAAAAAGACACCTGTACTTGTATGTATGTTTATTGCAGCACAATTCACAATTGCAAAGATGTGGAATCAACCTATTAATGGCTATCAACTGACCAGTGCTTAATGAAAATGTGGTATATATATGGAATATGCACACACATACACACACACACACACACACACACACAATATATATATATATATATATATATATATATATATATATATATATATATAAAGGATACTAATTACCCATTAAAAGCAACAAAATAATGCATTTCACAGCAACATGGATGGAATTGGAGACCCTCATCTTAAGTGAAGTAATGTAAGAACAGAAAATCAAATGCTGTATGTTCTCATTTATAGGTCGGAGCTAAGCTAAGAGTGTGCAAAGGCATGTAGACTGACATAATGGACACTGGAGACACAAAAGGGGAGGGTAGAAGGGGGAAGGAATGAAAAATTACCTATCGGTCACAATATGCACTAGTTGGGGTGAGGGGTACACTTAAAGCTCATACTTTTACTCCACTAAATAATGCATCCATGTTACCAAAAACCATTTGTACCCCTAAAGCTATTGAATTTTTTTTAAAGAATCTAAACATTTGAAAAAGTAATGTTGACTTACAATTCCATTTTGCCTCCAAATAGTTTCTTACTCAGTGAAACAATAGTAGATGACATAACAATGATATGAAAAGTATAAATATAATAAACTGAAATTCAGCTGGTTGGAACCACATGTGTTCTGTGGCCCTCTGTCTCTTGTGCTTGTCCCTGCTGTATGTCTCTTATCCACCCTGCCCATTCTGAGGACCCTCCCTTGCTTTTCATGATGTTCCATGTGAAGGGGCGACAAAAACACAAAATGAGAAAAAATTCAAGTCAACTAGTGAGCCTGCCCCAGCAAGACTGTGTGAAGAGAAGGATCATACCAGTAATCCAAGGTCGTTTGGGATCATCTTGAGATAGTCATTCTCATAGTCCCAGTTACCATAAGAAATCTAGGTTACTCAAAACAATCCTCAGCAAAAAAAAAAAAAAAAAAAAGCAGGCAGTATCACACTCCCAGAATATATTATAAAGCTACAATAAACAGCTTGGTATTTGTACAAGAACATGCAAATAGACCAATGGAATAGAACTGAGATTCCAGAAGCAAAACCTCAATTTCTCAGCAACTTATCTTTGACAAAACCTCCACCACCCACTACTGGGAAGAGGAAAATCTGTTCTGTAAATGGTGTTGGGAAAATTGGCTGACCACATGCAGAGGATTGAAACAGGATCCTTACCTATCCCCATACACAAAAATTAACTCTAAATGGATCACCGACCTAAATCTAAAACCTCAAACTGCAAGAACCTTAGAAAATGCAGTAGACACTCTTATGGAAGTTGAAACTGGCAACCAATTCCTGACCAAACTCGCAGTGCCCAGGCCATAAGAGATAAGATAGACAAATGGGACCTCATTAAACTGACAAGCTTTTGCAAAGCCAAAGAAACCATCACGAGAGCAGGGAGACAGCCCACAGACTGGAAAAAAAATATTTGCCTACTCCATGTCTGACAAAGGCCTAACATCAAGGATCTACAAGGAACTCAAACGTGCCGAAAAGAAAAAAACAAACAGCCCCATTACAAAGTGGGCAAAAGATTTGAATAGGTATTTCTCAAAAGAAAACATTCGAGCAGCCAACAGATACATGAAAAAATGTTCAGCTTCTCTAGTCATCAAGAAGATGCAAATTAAAACTACACTGAGATACCACCTAACTCCAGTCAGAATGGCCATCATCAATAACTCAAAAAATAACAGATGCTGAAGACAATGTGGTGAAAAGGGAACACTTCTACACTGTTGGTAGGAGTGTAAACTAGTACAGCCTCTGTACTAGTAAACTGTACAGCCTCTGTGGAAATCAGTGTGGCAATTCCTAAAACTTCTAAAAATTAATCTTCCATATCACCCCGCAATCCATCCGCCTCCTGGGAATATACCCAGAACTCAAATCACTCTATAAAAAAAAGATACCTGCACACATATGTTTATTGCAGCATTGTTCACAATAGCAAAAACATGGAACCAACTGTGCTGCCCATCAAAAGAGGACTGGTTAACAAAAAAGTGGTTCCTATACACAGTGGAATATTACGCAGCCATAAAGGAAAACAAAATCATGAACTTTGCAGCAACCTGGATGTAATTAGAGTTTATAATACTGAGTGATCTCTCACAGAAACAAAGAGTCAAGCATCACATGTTCTCACTCATAAGTGGATCTTGAAAAACTACCGTAATGCTGTACGAAACTGATCGAAAGCAGCAGGAAACTGTTGCGCGGGGGGTGGGGGGATTGACAGTAGTCGATATCTGCCTGGGGTGAGGGGCACACCTCTTCAACAAGTGTACCTGCACAATGAATATTTGCATGCCTCACCCTGAATTGTACCCCACAATTTTAAAATAAAAATTAAAAGGGAAAAAAAATAAAAATGATAAATAAATAAAAGAAATCTAGGTTACTAACTAGTGGTGGTGTTCTACCATGTCTGAGATTTTCTCCACAATTTTCATGAGCTGTTCTCCAAACATCAGCTATTGTGGCTACTGACACTTGTGGGATTTTGAGAACAAAGGATGAGTGTTCATGGAGTGAGGAGGTTACACATATGTGCCCTAGGCCTCCTCGAGAGGCAACCTGGCAGGGACATGCACTTGCTCACTTGGTGAGCTGCCACAGAAGTCCCTCACACAGGGGCTCGGGCAGGGCCACCCGGCTCAGGCTTGGCTCAGGCCTGTGAGTCCTGCTTTGTCTCTGGGGTCACTGAGTGTCATGGGAAGTCATCACCTCCTTTAGCCCAATTTCCTTAACTACAGAGAGGGCATGACAGAGCACCCTTCCCCCAAGACATGCCATGAGCATAGAATGAGCTTGAGCATACAGAGACAGCAGAGCCTGGAATGCAACAATGCTTGTTGATGTTCGTCCCTGAAATGATCTCCACTAGTTTTTAAAACTCAGCCTCTAGGGAGTTAAAGAGGGATTGATGATGGAAGCTGATCCTCAATATGTTTGTTTCAACCCCAGAGGCTCAGCAGCAAGTCTGTAGGCAAATCAAAGGCCACAGTCACATGTTGGTCCCACCTGGAGGTCATGATCAGTGTCCCACTACCAAAGACTCATTCCTCTGCTCGCTTCAGAATTCACCTTCCTGATAAAATGATGTTCCAGGGTGAGCAGGTCTATGCAAACGTCCCTCAAAGAACTAGGAAGCTGAGAGGTCAAAGAAAGAGTCTAACAAATCCAGTTTCTCCAAGAAACATTTAATAGGGACTTAGAATAGAAGGTATGTCTGTGTCTCTGGGGAAGGGAAGGGGAAGAGTGGTGAGACAAGATGGCAGATCCATGCCATCACTCCCAGACCCAGGGCATATATACCACAGGGAAGGGGTGACTCAGAAAGGATATGCAGGACAATTGCTCAAGAGCAGAATTTGCAGTTAGTACCTGCTCTTACACAAGAAACAGGAGATAAAATAGAAATCTTAGAGGCCTTCCAGAACCCAATCAGAAGTCAACATGGCAGATTAGCTTCCAAGATGTACTTGCCTTAGCCTCCACATATACAAATACTCAAATATGTGCTGTGCCAACTGTTGGACTTAGAGTCAGAAACAATTGCGATTAAATCCAAATTCCCACTATTACTCATGTATAAGCTTAAGTACGTGGCTTAATCTCAGTGTGCCCCATTCCTCTCCTGGCAAAATGTGTGGACTGATGTCGCTTATGGAGCACAGATAAGGCAAAATAGCATACTCAAAATGTGAGTCCATAGGTGATGACTGGACCCGCTACAAAGGCTTGTTTCACACCCTCTTCGAACTGAACTGGGAAGGATAACTGGAAATGGATGAACAGCAAGTCTACACCACGCCTGGCAAGACTTGAGCCAAGTTGGAACATGAGCATGGCAGCACTATAAGGTCTCCAGAAACGCCCGTTGCCCAGTCCTAAGACCTTCTGCTAGGCCCTGTTGCATTCCAAGGGAGAGTGTGGTTGCTAATAAACTCACCTTAAATAAGGAGGTTTCCAGGGTTATATGGAGGTCCACTAGAAGAATAAATATCCTTCAACATGGAAAGAATGACAGGAGAGTCAGTGCCAGGGAGACACTGGGTAAGACATCAATCGGTCATTGCTTCCTTTGGGAAAGGAGGATGGGACCAGGAGCCAAGGAAGGTGGACAGCCTCCAGAACTGGAAAAGAAAGGAACAGTCCTCCTCTAGAGCCTCCAGAAAGATCCAACCCTGCAGACACCATGGGTTTAACCCGTTGAGACTCATGTTGAAATCCTGAACTCCGAACTGTAAGATACTATACATGTGTGTTGTTTTAAGGCACTAAACTTGTGGTAAGCTGTAACAGCACCCCTAGGAAATGCTACCTGCAAGTAGGAAGCCAGCTGAGTAGACAGACTTCAGGCAAAACTTTGTTCTTGGGCTAAGCTCTATACCTCGGGATTGCACGTCTTGTGAGAATTAACCAACAAGCAAATAATTCAAGGAGGAAGCCAGTGTGATGACTTAGGTATTTCTGAGGGGAAGAGGTTTAGAAGGAGAGTTGGGAGAAGTGAGAAGAAGGAACAAGGAGAGCACATCTTCTCAGCATCCTCCATGTCCCAATACCCACCTCAGCACAGAGCTTGGGGTTCTAAGACAAGCAAGTTTTCAGCACAGAAGCAAACAGGTGGGTGGAAGCTCAGGGAGTGGAGACTCAAATGTGTGGAGACTGAGGTGAGTGGAAACTCACTCTGTGTTAGTGATGGTCAGTCACAAAATCTGGGGTTTTTCTCTGAATACTGCTGTTTCCTTTCCCTGTGTGCCCTCCCTGAACAGGTGCTGCTGGGCAGGTGACAATATTCATAGGCCTTCCCCCAGGGCTCCCATGTAACAACTCTACTAGCCTCAGAGCAAGGATGAGAGAGACCTCCAGCCCACCCGATGTGTGGGAATGGTGCTGGGGGGGGGGG